>NC_045985.1:22584815-22607315 GCF_010909765.2 Amblyraja radiata | reverse complement strand
AACTAATATTTGCCCGGGGATGTTGTGTGATACCAATGTGCAACTGGTGCAGATGCTTCTGTGTCCATTGGCGCTGTTCACAGAACTAGGACTGTGATAAGTCTCCATCGCCAAATAAAAACGGACTGATATCGAATTGGACGAACACAGATCCTCCGATGTAGAAGGCGGCAGATTCGGTCCATCTAGCTTGTGTCGTCTCCAACTACAATTGGATTGAATCTACAATTCACTACAATTGGATTCATCGGCTGATTTTCCTTTACACATGCACTTCTCAATTTCCCTAAAATTTCTGCCAGAGGCCGATTCACCGCAGACAACGTATAAGTATCCGACCAGTCAGCACTATTTCGCAAGGAGAAGGACATTGGAGCTCGATCGAAGGACAAAAGCTCGTGCTTCCGTTTCACAGCATCAGTGACCCGGGTTTGATCCCGACCTCCAGCGTTTCTTGGGTGGAGTTTGTACATTTTCCTCGCGACAACGTTGATTCATCCATCAGGTCTGGTTTCTTCCGCATCCTAAAGATCATGGATGACATTGGCATTGAAGGCAAGGCAAGGCAAGGCAAGGCAAGACATTGACTGCAATCCATTGAAGTTAAGGGAAGGCATTGATGGGAAAGCAAGACTGAGCATTGAAAGCAAGACAAGGCATTGAATGGAATTCATTGAAGGCAAGGGGAGGCATCGAAAGGCAGGGAAGGCATTGAATCAAGTAAGCAGTCACGCAGGCATGCCAACGTGAACACAGGTAAAAGGTGCAAATTTCACACAATGTTTACCAACGGTGGTAGAAAATTGTACGCCTTATGAAGCAAATCCGGTCAGGTTAACAGGGGCGTTATTTGGATGCTACATTTACATTCACATGCGCATCCTGAAATCAATCTGTGATTGTTACCGAGGAAATTCCGGGTGGCCATTCCCCTGCCGAACACTTCGATGCGAGATACAATATCATATAATCCACTCACTTTCGAACGAAGGTGTGTCAAACTAACGTGCTCCTGGAACATTGAAAGATGGTCATTGGTTTTAATTAGTTTTAATTTCGTCTTATCTACAGCTAACCTGTTGGCAATCATCATTCTCTCCCGGAGAAAGTGTGGTCTCTCCAAATGTATCACTCGCTACCTGGTATCCATGGCCGTAGCTGATCTAATGGTTCTGATCATCGAGGTAATTATTTCAGAGATGGCAGGTGCCTATTATCCGTATTCACTCCTCAAACTATATCACATTTGTAAACTGCGTATTTTGTTTAATTGTATTTCCATTGATTGCTCTGTCTGGCTAACGATGACGTTCACATTCGATCGATTTGGCACTATTTGTAATCAGAGTTTACGAGTAAAATATTGCACTGAGAAAACTGCATCCGTGGTGATAACAGTAACGTGTATCTTAAGTATTATTCAAAATATTCCAGTGTATATTTTCCTCGTACCTCTGTATATAATTGACAACGTGGCTTGGTACTGTTGGGTACCATCAGATGTCTACGCCACACCGATAGGGGCAGCACTTTCGCTCATGGAAACCATTGTAATCCCAGTTATACCAATGTTACTGATTATTCTCCTAAACGCCCTGACAATCAAACACATTATACACTCCAATCGAGTGAGGAGTGGCCTCCGACGGCACAACAAAGCCGGGAGCGGCGCAGATCATGAGGTGGAGAAACGACGGAAGTCCATTATTCTATTGCTGGCCATATCCGGTAACTTCGTACTACTGTGGATGGTGAATTTCGTGTGTTTAATGAGTGTAAACTTCCTAGACGTTCATCTTTTAGGGTCAGATTACAACGACCCGTTCACCAATGCAGAACGGTCCGGATACATGCTGAGAGCCCTGAGTGCTTGCACCAACACCTTTATTTATGCGGTGTCCCAGAACAAATTCAGGGAGGAATTTAAAAATGTGATTAAGAGCCCATTCGTTTTGTTGTTCAAATCAATAAAGTGTCTGTAATGTCACGGTGAATCTGAAAATTCCTTTCGAAATGACGTCTTCTTCTACATTGTGTTATTGCATCTTACTGTTTGAGAGGCCGTTCCGACCTCCCAATCAATGCCGAACGTCAGGATAACCGCTTCAGACAATTTAACCGACGAATGCCCATTCAAATGTGTCCGGAGATAGACACAAAATGCTGGAGTAACTCAGCGGGACAGGCACCATCTCAGGTGGGAAAGAATGGGTGATGTTACGCGTCGGGATCGTGTCTTAAGGAGGGTCTCGGCTGAAACGCCACGATTCCTTCTCTCCACAGATGCTGCCTGTCCCGCTGAGTTACTCCAGCTTTTTTTTGTCTATCGTCCGTTTAAACCAGCATCTGCAATTCCTTCCTACATATTCAATGTATCCCTTTGAATTGCACTCAAATGACCACTGATGCTGCAACAGCCCGGCGTCAACAGGGCCGCATCATGGAAGCGATTTTCTCTGTCAACTAATAGCGTGGTTGGGAGGTCGAGGGGATCTTGTGGCCACGATCTAAATCCCCGCAGCGGCAGGGAGATCATGCGAAATCCACACAACATCAGAGGGCAGAATCATGAGGAGGAGTCTACAGGTGCATCATCCGCAGGCAGATAATGGGGCCTTTACAGAACTAACCACGGTACGTGACACAGCATAGCAATTATCAGATAGATATCTTGCCAGAATTATATCTGCGACTAATTGTGTGACGGATAATTTAGTGCGGAAGGGGCGGCGCTGCCCATGCAGCTACGGCTCGCGTGCACTCTGTCTGTCTTTTCTTTTGTTGTGTTTTCTTTTTGTCTTGTTAAATGGATGTTTTAGTTTATTTATAGTTGTGTACATGTGTGGGGGTGAGGGAAATTTGTTTTAACCTCCTCCTGCAAAGGGATGCGACCTTTTCATGTCGTATCTCCGTCTCCGTCTCTGTCTGCACTGAGGCCTAATCCTGGAGCTGGCAGCCTCCAACTGGAACCGACCTCGAGGCTCCGGAGGCAGAGCCTCGACTCACCATCGCGAAGCTGTCCGACTTCGGGGCTGTGGTGGCGTTGCGGAGGCGGCGGCCCGACTTCGGGGCCTCGGTATCTTCGGCCGCGGGAACAGTGGACGACAATATCGGGAGCTCGCAGGTCCCAGGTTGGTGTCCGATTCTCCGGAGCTCCCGCAACAACAGCTTCGTCCGCTGGACTGGAGGATGGCAGCTTCGTTCGCCCTGGGCCACAGATTCTGAACCGGCCCGTTCGCGGAGATCGGACTCCGCCGCGGGACTTACCATCACCAGGCGGGGGGCCCAACATCGAAAGCCTGGATCGCCTCAACGCAGAGGGAGAATAAGCAAGGAAGAGATAAGACTTTAAGACTTTTTGCTTTCCATCAAAGTGAGGAGGTGCCTGGAGATTCACTGCGATGGATGTTTGTGTTAAAACATGTAAATTGTGTGTTCTGTTACTTTATTTTCTGTCATGACTGCAAAGTACCCAATTTTGTTCAAACTAAATAGTTTGAATGACAATAAAGGAAACTTAACTACTTTAACCCAGATACCTGCAGATATTCGTTTACGTAAATAATGCACAATACGCTGGAGTACCTCTGCGGGTCAGGCAGCGTCTCTAGGGAACATAGATAATGACTTCAGTAGATGGTTAATACCGAAGATTGACACAAAATGTTGCAGAAATTCACCAGGACGGGCAGCATCTCTCGACAACATAGATAGGTGACAATTCTGGACGGAAAGCTTCTTCAGACCGAATGAGGTTTCCGACCCGAAAAGTGACCTATCAATGTTCTGAAGAGGTGTTGCTGATCAGCTGGGTTAACCCAGCTTTTTGTGACTATCTATAAATAGGTGAGGTTTCGGGTCGGGACGCTTCACAAAAACAGTAATTTCCTGTCATCACAAATAACCAATTTCACTCTAACCAAGGTCAAGGTGAAATTTGGCGACACGATGCAAGAGCAGTTCACTCATAGGTCAGATGTTTGGGTTCGATTCTAACAAGGGGTGCTGTGTATGCAATTCGCTGCCTGGGGGGGGAGGGGTTAGAGTTACAGAGACGTTGAATCATAGCATCGTGCAGCACAGAATAGAGGCCTTCAGCCACATCCTTGCCAAACGTGTCCCCATCTACACTGGACCCATTTGTCTATTTCTGCAAGTACAGGAAATCATAAAATACATCGGAAGTGAAACAACAATGGACCACAAACGACTCATTTAATGATACGGTCACGTGAAATCCCAAACTCCTATTCATACATTTATTACAGCAAGAACATAAGTAGCCAGAATGTGGCGATCCTTGACGTGGTTGATTATGGAAATAACCTCGTAGAAATACCCTCCACCTGAACTCACTGCGGGCAAGAGAACTATTCCAGAAATAGCACAGCTGGCAGTGAAATATTAGAACATGTGAACATTAATTATGGGGGCGCCAAATATCATCGCAGGTTGAAACTTGGATAGAACCCCCGGATCAGGTGAGGAGAGACGATGTTTGGGAACCTGATAGCCATGTTCATCTTGGCGCTGTCAATGTTCACGGTTGGTTGAGAACAGCAAATGTGATATCGTTGTGCAAGTGCAATAGCAGGGATGAGTCTAGTATCGGAAACGTTGGGAAACGTTCAGAGGGTGAGGAGTGTTGATTATATGAGTAAACGAGGCAGCGGTACGCGCATTTGCGAACAAAATACTTATGTGGTATGTACCTTTCTTAGGTTCCTAAAAATGAGCTCAACAAATGAATGTTATTTATGATCTCTTCCTGTCCCCCGGTAAAGCACCAAACGACCTCCCATGGGGGTCCCGACCCGCAGGTTAAGAACCGCTGATGTAAATGGTACCATTTAGTCTCCGCCATAGATCACCCGTTCACACTTGCTCTGTGCTACAGTACATCCGCATCCGCCCCCCTACACACGATGGGCAATTTACAGAGACCGTAAACTTATGGAAATACATCGACTCGCTCGCAAAGTGACAATTCAAAACGTTGGATGACGAGGGATAAATGCTTTGAATGTTGGATGCAGAATTGGCTGAAAAAAATGGCACCGGGTTATTCGAAGAATAAAGATAACACTGTGGAAGAATAAATATGATTCTGCTGTGGTGGCAGCGGTCAGTACAGGAAGATTACCGGAATACATTGATCATTGATTCATTGTTATAAACAATCCGCGTGTAACCATTGTGTCACTCGATATCTACAATCTGTAGGTGCTTTGAATCACACCCCTGGTACTTTCAGTGTTTCGCAGTATGTACTGTTAATGCCTTGAAGTAACGCACTTCTTTGATAAATTCAAGACTGCTCGTTGAGACGGAACTTTCTGTCTGCCATTATGAGCTGTCAATCAGAGCGCAAGTGGGTCGCAGGTGAAAGTGAGATTTGGGTTACAGTTTAAAGAGGCAACTCCGTCAAACCTCTTACAGCTCATAACCTCTAAACTGGGCAGCAATCTAGCCTCGCCTGCACCCTCTTCAACGCCTCCCCATATTCCCTGTTCCTATCATAACTATTCGGAAAGCTACAAATTGTGATCGACCAGTGTTTTTTTGTCCTTCCAACGTACATAGAAACATAGAAAATAGGTGCAGGAGTAGGCCATTCGACCCTTTGAGCCTGCACCGCCATTCAATATGATCATGGCTGTGTGTGACGCCCAATGCCCCCCCCCCCCCCCCTCCACAACTGCACGTTGGGGGAACAGACCCGACGGGTCTGCACTTAGTCTAGTATGTTTTATAGGGAGTAGTGGCTCCGAGAGAATATTGAGCAAAAGAGGGTCTTCAATGTGAAGGTCTACGGACATCTGTATTTGGAGAAAATCCTTAAAAGGTATTCCTTTAGTCATCGTGGGTTGTGCTCAAGGCATTGTTAATCAGAATCAGCAATATGTGTGCTCTTGCAAATCGCATCCTTGGCCCACTGAAATTGCAGGTGGCCACCATGGTCCATTTAAATAAGATAGCTTCTGTTTCGCAGACAGATGTGATAGAGATTGATTATGTTTGAATATCCACTATGAAACAAATGATTCGTAAATTATATTACTTTTCGCATAGACACGGTGTTGCAGTAATTCCGAGGGCCAGGAGCATCCCTGGGGAACATAAATATGCGACATTTAGGGTCAGGACCCTAACTCACACTGGTTGCAGTGCGTGAGCGGGGGGCGAGGAGCGAGGAGATGGGAAATACGTGGACGGGGGACGGAGAGCGGAGAGCTGTGAGAGACTGGGCGGGGGGTGGGGCGAGGAGCTGGGAGAGACGTGGGCGGGCGCTAGGATCTGGGAGAGACGTGGGCGGGGCGCGAGGAGCTGGGAGAGACGTGGGCGGGAGCGAGGAGCTGGGAGAGACGTGGGCGGGGCGCTAGGAGCTGGGAGAGACGTAGGCGGGGCGCGAGGAGCTGGGAGAGACGTGGGCGGGAGCGAGGAGCTGGGAGAGACGTGGGGCTCGCCAAAGTCGGGCAAGTGACAGGTGGATGCAGGTTCGCGGTGGTTTTGATTGGCGGATGCTTGAACAAAGGCCAGAGATGAAAATGCAAAAGGCGTGAGACAAAGAGATAAGGAAAGATGATCATTTGCACATCTTGCCTCGAGTAATAAACATATGTGTTGCATTATAATTACGACCTAATTTCGCAATTTGAACGCCCAGGAACGAAGGAGTTTACAGAGAATGTCAGGCACTGTCCGCAGCATCACAAATGCACATTTCGCCCCCTCTCGAAGAGATTTATGGGAGGTACGGCCTCAGAAAAGACACCCGCTATCATGAAAGACCCACGGCATCCTGGCCACGCTCTCATTCAATCCAACGATTGGAGCATGAAATCGTGCCCGCGCGGTTCTCGAAAAGCTTCTTCCCAACAATTATCTGCCGCACTGCACAGCACTAACCACAGCAGCTTGAAAGTCTTCTGGACTTTCTATGTTTGCACTAAGCACTGAGAGTTGATTTGTTGTTGCATTAGGTTTTCAGGTATTATGTGACTGTATTTTGTAATATTGTGTTTCTATTGTTTTGTGTATTTCGTTTCTGGCCATGTTAGGCTGCTGCAAGTAACAATATCCTTATTCCGTTGTCGGTTCATATGAACATTGAGCACGTTTCACACTTTTGACACACTTATAAAGCAATGATCTGACCATGCCAACAGTACATAGATGCGGGCGAAATCTGAGCGAGGAATTGAATGCGTGAATGGAATTGAATTGAATTGCGTTGAATTCTGACAACTCCGAAGTTATACAATGGTTCAGGAGTTAAATAGAAGTCGGACATCAACGGGAAATGTAGGGACCGCAGAACAATTGGTGAACAGAGATCCAGAGGGATACGAGTTACTTGTTGTCTGACTTCGATGTCTATTTCCGCTCTGTTTTGATCGCGAGCAAAGACATGGAGATATCTGTTCAGTTAATGTAAGTGTCTTGAGGACAGGCAGTATTACCGTCGAGGGGATGCTGACGTGCGCGGACGAGAGAATGAAGGGAGAGAGAGAAGTGAGAGAGAGAGGGGAGAGAGAGATGAGGGGAGAGAGAATGGGGAGACGAGAGCGTGGGGGTCATTTTCCCACACAAACCATTGGTGACTGGGCAATCTGAACCCAAACACCAAATTGTAAGTAGCCGAATGTACGCATCTCTCAGGACAGCCCCCACTCTCCAACGACCAACCTCCGCCAGCTGTAGGTCGGGTGGAGCGGGGGTGTGGGACAATATTCATCCCTCCCTTGTGAAGTGATGGACGCGGTGGCCTGGACCAATCACTGACAAGTCCCGCCCCCTTGCAACGTTGTATTCGTCATTACACTGTTCTGTTGAGCGGCAATCGGTTAGTTGGCTTGTAGGCGACGCCGCCTTTCGGGTAGAAGGCGTTTCGGCAAAGCGGCTATTCGGTGACTTTGTTTTTAGGCGACGCAGCCTTTTGGTTAATTGGCTTTTAGGCGTCGGTTAGTTTGCATTTAGGCGTCCTACCCTTTCGGTTAGTTGGCGTTTCGGCTTCGTTTCCATTCGCTTATTTGGCGTTTCGGCTTCGTTTCCATTCGCTAATTTGGCTTCCACTTCTCTGCTTCGGTTTCTCCTCCGTCGGCGCCACGTCCGGGTAATAGAGCCAGTCAGAAAATACAGAAAGTGACATAGATAAGTGTTCGTGATTAGCAAATATATTTGGAACAATTCAAACAGTTTTACCCAATGAATTGTCACAAGGCCAGACAGACGGACGGAATGGGCAGTCCTAGGTATTCCGCATTAACACCTTGCTGTCATGTGAAGGTCGCTAGGCTCTCGGCATTGACAGATGTTGTGAGACGTGCAGCCGTTTGTCCCAAAGAGCTGCGCTGTTTCGAGGGAGAGCCTGAATAAGGAAAACGCGGTTATACATCCTCGCTGAGGCTTGGATGTAAGAACATCCCGCCTGACCAGAGAGAGTCGTAAAATCATAAACATAGTTTCGCAACACAGAAGTACGTCCTTCGGCCCATCTCGTCCATGCTGATCATGTTGGCATGTTGGGCTTGTCCCATTTAGAGTCATGGATTCAGAAAACACGAAGAAAGGACCTTGGCCCAACTTGCCCATGTCGCTCTACGCTAATCCCACCTGCCTACGTTTGGCCCAGGTCCCTCTGAACGTTTCTGACGTACGTATCTGACCAAATATAATTTTCCTGTGGCGAAGGGGGCTTTTGGTACATTTGGCCTTCATCACTCAGTGTGTTGAGTAACTGATGAGCCGATATGGTGCCGTTGTACGCGACGTTGTTGAGGCCGCGTTTAGAGTTCAGTTTTTGGTCGACCTGTTACTGAAATGATTGTATTCAGCTGGAAAATCAACTGGAACACCACAGTGGAGGTTGGGATTTAATTCCTTAAATCACAGAAGGCTGAAGATTTATCTTATAGAGGTGTATAAAATCATGTGTGAAATCGACAGAGTGAATGCACTGAGTATTTTAGAGGAGGAGAATCAAGAACCAAACGTTCATCCGTTTCTGTTGAGAAGATAAATAATAGGGCAACGTTTTCACTCAGTGTCTGGTGGGAATACGAAATGAGCAGCTAGATATGAAGAAAG
The DNA here is from genome assembly GCF_010909765.2 of Amblyraja radiata. Taxonomy (NCBI): domain Eukaryota; kingdom Metazoa; phylum Chordata; class Chondrichthyes; order Rajiformes; family Rajidae; genus Amblyraja; species Amblyraja radiata. The sequence continues at coordinate 22,598,225 of NC_045985.1, read as the reverse complement.
ACTGGATAGACTCGGCTTGTACTCTCTAGAATTTCGAAGATTGAGGGGGGATCTTATAGAAACTTACACAATTCTTAAGGGGTTGGACAGGCTAGATGCAGAAAGATTGTTCCCGATTGTTGGGGAAGACCAGAACAAGGGGTCACAGTTTAAGGATAAGGGGGAATTCTTTTAGGACCGAGATGAGGAAAACATATTTCACACAGAGTGTGGTGAATCTGTGGAATTCTCTGCCACAGAAGGTGAAGTAATTGTTATATGGTTATATTATATGGTTATAGTTGAGGCCAGTTCATTGGCTATAATTAAGAGGGAGTTAGATGTGGCCCTTGTGGCTAAAGGGATCAGGAGGTATAGGGAGAGGGCAGGTACAGGATACTGAGTTGGATGATCAGCCATGATCATATTGAATGGCGGTGCAGGCTCGAAGGGCCGAATGGCCTGCTCCTGCACCTATTTTCTATGTTTCTATGTTTCTATGTTTCTAGGAGAGGTTGTTGACGCAGGTACTAAAACAACATTTAAAATACGCTTGGACGGGAACATGGGCAGGGAGTAATTGCGGGGATATGGGCGATACGCTGGCAATTGGGACTGGTTTAGATGGGGTATCTTGATCAGCATGGACGAGTTTGGTTAAACAGCCCGTTTCCGTGCTGTCTACTTCACTGACTCTACTTGGCCCATCACCCTATAAACCTTCCCCATCCATACATCTGTGCAAATAACATTAAATAAATAAATCTCATAAGTAGTTTCAATCAGCGGTTTATGTTCTTTGGATGTTTACATAACTTCCCGAGACATTTGGATCATTTATAGATCTCCTTGCGTGCATGCACTCCCGTCAAATTTTGTTCAATATTCTTCAAGGCACTTCCATTTGTAATTTGGACAAAATATTCGGTGTATCATTTAATATAGTTGGTTACTGTGGCAACAAGAACCATGGGCCATTTGAACACGTGTTTCAGTTCCTCTCTGAATTTTCTCTGGGATACAGCATAAATAAAGGTGTTCGTGCAAGAACTCAAAAACTTCAGCATGTACCCGGAAAACTCAGCAGTGGTGAAGGGGTCATTGTAACTTGCTTCCAAAAACTGCGTGTCAGTAAATTGCACGCATATGTAACATATCAAATTAACCATCCACACGAGAATAAAGCTGCCAGATATGGCGAACAGCAACACGATGGATTCTCTGCGGTTCTCCAGCTCTGGGTCAGTGTGTTTCGCATTACTGTTGTTTCCACGTTGTCCACTCCTCACTCGGTTCGCCAGTATAATGTGTCTGATGGTCAGGGAATTAAGCAGCAAGATCAACACGTAAGGAGAAAACGGAGTCAAGATCGTTTCCAGCCACAGAAATGCGGCCCAAATGGGTAATGTGTAGTAGCTTGATTTTACATAGCACCACCACTCAACGCCATTAACTACCTGCTGATGTTCCTGTATGAAATAGTACGGAATGTTTTCCACGATATTTGTACACAACACCACCGCTATCAAGATAGTCACATTCTATTCAGTACAATATTTTGTTCGTAGCATTTGATGGCAAATCGCAATAAATCGGTCGAAAGTAAAAGCCACAGTGAGCCACACAGAACAGTCCATGGAAATAAAAATCATGGTTAAAATAAATCTGCAAATAATGCTGAGATTGAAGAAAGAATGTGGAAAATATGCATTAATAATCTGATATAAAATTACAACAAATGTATAACCATCAAGTCAGCGACAGCCATTCCCAGCAGGTAACGAGTGATGCATTTGGAGAGACCGCACTTTCCTCGGAACAAGATGCCGATTGCCAACAAATTTGCTGCATAAAACTAATGTATATTAATAATGATATTTGATATGAGACGCCCAATAGTGATGTTTCATTATCTTGATTAGAATTTATTGCACAATATTCATCTGATAGTTTTAGTGGAAAATCGGTTGCAATTGTGTCCGTTCGCTCAACTCCGACTAGTGTGTCTGGTCTTTGCAGCGCTGAAGTCAGAATACCGAAACGTCTCTGCTGCAGAACCCTGGACCAAGGACTGAGCGGGAGGTTGGTCTCACTGAATTGTGCTTTATACGATACATGACTGGCATATATAACGCGGCTCCACCCAAAAGGTTCTGACTCTCCAACCTATCTCTGCTTCTCATCATCTCCAACCCATCTCCACCTCGAAATATATAACTCTGGAGGTGTCTTTAAAGTCAATAATTTTGTTGCATTTTCTCTTCATTCTAAAGATTTGAAATAATGTATCATTTTGATATAACTGGGAGCAATGCATTAATGTGGCGTTGTTTTCTTTATCGTTTACTTTGATTGTTTAATAATGTTGGAGCTATTCTAGATTATTGATTTCCGTACATACCTTTGACTGGAAGGAATTGCCTAAAGCTCTGGTGACTGTATTAAGTAGGAACTCATGATTCATTATTTGGGATGTTGTCATGGCCAGTGCAGGACACACTTTAAACGACTAACGCCATAGTGAGGTCTAGAGCTCGAATCGACTCACGTCGGCAGAAATAACGAGTAAAAATGCAATCAGGCAGCTGGGCGGTGGCGGGTTCCTGGCAATGTTGCCAAACCAAGTGTCATCCTTCATATTATTACTTACCATTGATTCTACGTCCGCATCGAGTAGATAATTTGCAATTTTATCACCAGAGAGTTATTTATATTTATAATATTGATTACAAATAGTACAGTGCGCCAGCAGGTCGTTCGCCCCTCAATGTCTGAATAAGTTCAGAAAATCTCCTCTGCTAGGTCGAGATCCATATCCCTCCATTCCCCGCCATTCCCCGCCCACCTATCGCGGGTAGATTATTATCTGAACGGGGTTAGGTTAGGTAAGGGGGAGGTACAGCGAGACCTGGGTGTCCTTGTACACCAGTCATTTCAAGTTGGCTTACCGGTACAGCAGGCAGTGAAGAAAGCTAATGGAATGTTGGCCTTCATAACAAGAGGATTTCAATATAGGAGTAAAGAGGTTCTTCTGCAGTTGTATAGGGCTCTGGTGAGACCACATCTGGAGTATTGTGTACAGTTTTGGTCTCCATAATTTGAGGAAGGACATCCTTGTGAATGAGGCAGTGCAGCGTATGTTCACGAGATTGATCCCTGGGATGGCGGGACTGTCATAAGAGGAAAGATTGAAACGACTAAGCTTGTATTCACTGGAGTTTAGAAGGATGAGGGGGATCTTATAGAAACATATAAAATTATAAAAGTACTGGACAAGCTAGATACAGGAAAAATGTCCCCAATGTTGGACGAGTCCAGAAGCAGGGGCCACAGTCTTAGAATAAAGGGGAGGTCATTTAAAACTGAGATGAGAGAAAAAAATCAACCTGAGAGTTGTGAATTTGGCGTATTCTCTGCCACAGAAGGCAGCGGGGACCAATTCACTAGATGAATTCAAAATGTAGATGGAGCACTTGGGGGTAGCGGAATCAGGGGATATGGGGAGAAGGTAGGCACGGGTTACAGATTGTGGATGATCAGCCATGATCACAATGAATGTTGATGCAGGCTCGAAGGGCCAAATGGTCTCCTCCTGCACCTATTTTCAATGTCTCTATGTTGCTATGTTTCTATGTCACCCATTCGATCTCTCCAGAGATGCTGCCTGCCCCGCTGAATTACTGCAGCATTTTGTGTGTGGACACACACCTTCCCTGTTCCCGAGTCCCGGCTGGTATATTTCAGGAGTGGTTGGCTTGTTGACAAACAAACCATTCACATTGATTTTCCACATAGGAATCCAGACATGTGTCTATTTCTATTAAGACATCTAACACAATCACCTCAATTTGATCTATTGAACACAACGGGAAAACAGATGTGAATTCATTTGAAATTCGACATTTAAGCCATCAAAAGCAACACATCCATTCAATAGACAAGTGCATTCAACTTGCTGGTAATAACAAGTTTGACCTGATTTTAAATAATAATAATAATAATGGATGGGATTTATATAGCGCCTTTTTAATTATCAAGGCGCTTTACATCGCATTATTCATTCACTCCTCAGTCACACTCGGTGGTGGTAAGCTACTTCTGTAGCCACAGCTGCCCTGGGGCAGACTGACGGAAGCGTGGCTGCCATTCTGCGCCTACGGCCCCTCCGACCACCAGCAATCACTCACACACATTCACACACAGGCAAAGGTGGGTGAAGTGTCTTGCCCAAGGACACAACGACAGTATGCACTCCAAGCGGGATTCGAACCGGCTACCTTCCGGTCGCCAGCCGAACACTTAGCCCATTGCGCCATCTGTCGTCCCAAATGGCTTACCAGGTACCCCAATTGTTCCAAGAATGGGGTAGTAAATTCTTTCAATCTGTAAAATTACGGGTCTCTCCATCTTTTGAGGAATGATATCCTGTTCCGCCCGGTAATATGCCTGGACCTAAAAATAATGCCGTATTTATATATAGAAGAAGCCTCTGGTGACACACGTATACCACGTGATTGCATCAGTTGACTATAGACATTGCAACAAATCGGTTAAATTGAGTCCCAGTAGCTACAACACATCAGGGGAATGATTCATTCCAAGTAAAACATTTCAACCACAGTGAGGATGTTTATATTTAGATCCACGTTAGAATGAACTGAAGCAAGAATTTGCGCCGGTGTGGGTGCCCTTCAGTCTTGACAAAATCCATAATACTTATCATTTACTGGTGCAGTTTTGCATTTTGAATTAATTTTATTTGAAATCCACCCAAAATGTGTCCAAATTACTTAGATAGAAACATCGAAAATAAGTGCCTGAGTAGGCCATTCGGCCCGTCGAGCCAGCACCGCCATTCAATATGATCATGGCTGATCATCCAAAATCAATATTCCGTTCCTGGTTCCTCCCCATATTCCTTGATTCCGTTAGCGCCAATGGCCATATCGAACTCTCTCTTGAACACATCCAGTGAAATTGGAAGGCCTCCATTGCCTTCTCTGGCAGATAATTCCACAGATTCACAACTCTCTGGGTGAAAACCATCTCAGCCCTAAATGGCCTTCCCTTTATTCTTATACTGTGACCTCTGGTTCTGGACTCCCCAAAATTGGGAACATTTTACCTGCATCTAGCCTGTCCAATCCCTTTAAAAAAATTATATGTTTCTATAAGATCCCCTCTCATACTTCTAAATTCTAGTAAACATAAGCCCATTTTATCGATCCGTTCTTTCATTATATGTCAGTCCCGCCATCCCGGGAATTAACCCGGTGAACCTGCGCTGCACGCCCACAAGAGCAAGAATGTCCTTCCTCAAATTCGGAGACCACAACTGCGCACAATACTCCAGGTGTGGTCTCACCAGCACCATGTACAATAGATAGCAGGAAACAAGCAAAAATTGCATTCTCTAATTGTGTTATACCTTATTCAAGATATTTTATCAGGCGTCTTCACTCTCATTCAAACCGGTGATGTTGATGCCTATTCGGCGCTAACGTATTTTACACAGCACTACACTACTGCAGATAGGGATTGTTTTTCAACTCGAACAACTTTGCTGTAGAATGACAAATGTTGTAAATCTGAATTAGGACATTGAATCAAAATATATTTATTTAGTCAGACCTGGGTCGTGCTCAATGCATTGTTGATCAGAGCTGGCAAAATAACTGCTCTTGCAAATCACGAAAGCTCACTGAAGTGGCAAGTGACCACCATGTTATATTTATGTGGGATCATTTCTGCTTTGCAGTCAGATAGGAGATCAATGGAGCTTGTTTAACTATGCCCTGTGGAGCAAATTATTCAGAAATAGACACTGCGTTGGAGTATTTCATTGGGTCAGCGAGCATCTGTGGCGAACATAAATACGCGGCATTTAGGGTCGGGACCTTCTTCACACATTGCAGTGGGTGCGGGTGGGGGGGGGGGGGGGGGGTGCGGGGAGGGGGGTAGGGGGGGGGGGGGTGAATCTGGAAGAGACGCGTTACGGAGCAAAGCCGGGCAAATGACATGTAGATACAGCGTCGCAGTAGTTTGTATTGGTCGATGATTGCACAAACGACAGAGATGAAAACACAAACATTGAAAGACAAAGATAAAAGGGAAGCGGGTCCTTTGCACATCACGCATCTAGTATTAGACAGTTGTGTTGCATCACGACCTCATTCAGCAACGCGAATGCCCAGGCATGTCATATTTCGCCCGGGCAGTATGAATATTGATTTCTCTAATTTCAAGTATCCCCTGCATTTGCTCTCTCTCCATCCCAACCCCCACCCAAGTCGCAACAGTTTCTCGTTCTCGCCTCGCAAACAGCTAATAATGGCCCGTTTACATGATCATCGTTTTTTAGCACATATTTCATTCATTTGTTCTATATCTCCACATCACCGTCTACATCTCTCGTTTCTCTTTCTCCGACTCTCAGTCTGAAGAAGGGTAACGACCCGAAACGTCACACATCCCCTCTCCAGAGATGCTGCCTGTCCCGGGGAGTTACTCCGGCATGTTTGTGTCATTTTCACCAAGGAGCGAAGCAGTTTATAGATAATCGCATAGAATCCATTATTCCTAGATGGATTGATGTACATATTTAACTAAGAAATAATTCAACAATTCAGAACAACGCTGGCTTTTTATCCGTTCTAAAATACCTCCGAAATATCATTGTAAACGTGTTTGGATGATCATCCATGATCGTATTGAATGGCGGTGGAGGCTCGAAGGGCCGAATGGCCTACTCCTGCACCTATTTTCTATGTTTCTATGTTTTTTGTTTGGGTATCGCGTGTGCATTTCGTCGTATATTCGTATATTCACAATATGTATCTCTTTGGTATCGGAGCAATGTAACTCTAATTGTAACTGTATCCCCAGCGATTGTAACTGTGGATAGCACTTGTAGCAGTGGCCAGCACAATATAAACTTCCATAGATCATTGTGTATTCCTCTCACCACGCACGCACACACATACAGAGAGAAAGAGGAAGAGAGAGAGAGAGATGTTTATGTCAATTTCTTTCTGTCTACCTCTGTCTGTCTGTCTGTCTGTCTGTCTGTCTGTCTGTCTGTCTGTCTGTCTGTCTGTCTGTCTGTCTGTCTGTCTGTCTGTCTGTCTGTCTGTCTGTCTGTCTGTCTCTCTATCTCTCTCTCTCACACACGCACACACACACACACACACACACACACACACACACACACACACACACACACACACACACACACACACACACACACACACACACACACACACACACACACACACACACACACACATACACACACACACTCACACGCACAACTATAACAATCCCCATTATGATGTTTAACGAAAGAGACTTCAACACCGTCTGCAACAGAGTACGCAGGAATAATTCAGCGGATCAGGCATCTTGGGAAAGACTGGACAGCTGACATTTCAGGTTGGGGCCTTTCTGCAGATTCCAGCACCTTCACATTTTACATGGTTGCAGCATCTCAGTTTCTTGTGTATTCTTTCACATGAGACCCAAGGAGGGATAGATAGCTGAATTAATAGAAAATTAGTTTCATAGAAGGAAGCAGATGGTGATGGTGGAAGGATGTTGCTCTAACTGGAGCCTGAAAAACAATTGATGGGATTTAATACAGAGAAACGTGAGGCGTTGCATTTTGGGACATGTAACATAGGAAGGACCTACACAGTGAATGGGAAGTCGCGGGGGCGTGTTTTAGAGCAGAGGGATCGAGGAGTATAGGTGCATAGTTCTTTAAATTTGGCGTCACAGAAGTAGATACGGTGGTCATAACGGCTTTTGGTACATTGGCTTCCATCAGTCTGCGTATCGAGTATAGAAGTTGAGAGGTCATGTTGGAGTTACATATGACGTTGGTGAGGCCAATTTCAGACTACTGTGTTCAGATTTGGTCATCATGTTATAGGAAAGATGTTGCCAAACTGGAAAGAATGCAGAGAAGTTTTACAAAGTTGTTGCCAGGACACGAGGGCCTGAGCTATAAGGCGAGAATGAGCAGGTCAGGATTTTATATTTTGGAGCGCAGGAGAATGAGGGGCGCTTTTTAAGGTGCACACATTCATGTGAGAGACAGTTCTGCTAAACGCACAGTCTTTTGTCCAGAACAGGGGAATCGAGAACCAGAGAATATAGCTTTAAGATGTCGGGGAGAGATTTAATAGGAACCCGGTGGCTGACTTTTTACACAAAGGATGGCGGGCAACGTTTAATAAACATGTGGACAGGTACATGGACAGGGCACGTTTAGCGGGGTTTGGGCCTAACGCACGTAGGTGCGACTCGTGTAGATGGGGCATGTTGATCAGCATTGGTAGGTTGGGCCGAAGGGCCTATTTCCCCGCTGATTTACTCTGACTCTGTGTCTGGGCATCTAGCAGCCGGAAGATTCAACACTGAATTCTCCAACTTCAAATAACTCGTTCTTTATTTCTGTCGGTATCAAAATTAACCATTCTGTTTCCCCTCAATGTGTCACATTGTTGTTATGTTGTATTCGTCTAGACTTCCCTGCCCAGCACATCTCTCAGTGCAACTATCTGCAACAAATTGTACAGATAATGAAACAACTGTCCTTGTCCCTGCCCCTGTAACCCATGTGGACGCGGCCTATCGGAGATGGTACATTAAGTCTGACGAGCGGAAAGGGGAAAGGAACCACTTTTCTGTTAATGCATTTCAGTTTTGATGTCACCTTTTTGTTATTCATCATTGATTTAACTGTTTTAGTTTCAGTAAGTTGTAGCAGCTTTCCAATTTTCTGAATTCCAACATTTCCCATGTTCTCGTTTTTCTAAACCAGGAATACCCATGTGCCAAACTAAAAGTCTATTAAGAGCCGCTTCCATATCTGCCTCGACCTACTCACCCCCCCCCCCCCCCACGGCAGCGCGGTCCAGGCACCGATCAACATGTGTGTGAAGTCACTTTATCCGCCCGTTCCCATGTCTACTTCTTATCTTTCACACATCAAAACTGGAAATAGTTATTGACTGATTATTTTATCTATGTTAGTCACAATGTTATACACTTCTGTCAGAAAAACGTGCGCCAGAAAGATCTTCTTTTATCTTCATTATGACCTTGTCCCACTTAGGAAACCTGAACGGAAACTTCTGGAGACTTTGCGCCCCACCCAAGGTTTCCGTGCGGTTCCCGGAGGTTTTTGTCCGTCTCCCTACCTGCTTTCCACTACCTGCAACCTCCGGCAACCGCCTGCAACCTCCGGGAACCGCACGGAAACCTTGGGTGGGGCGCAACGTCTCCAGAGGTTTCCGTTCAGGTTTCCTAAGTGGGACAGGGGCATTAGTGAATTGTCGGCAGGGAATGAATGTAGATAGCGGGCATATAACCCTTGACTGATGAGGGCAGCAGAGTGAAAGCAGGTGTAACTCATGATTAGATCAGGGGAGGAATGTGGAGAGTCTAAACTGTCTGGAGACGTCGCAGGTGTGACAGGACCACCCCCCCCCCCCCACGGACACCTCCTGGCGGCCTCCTAGGCTGATCCGGATGCTGTTGATGACAACCACGGATGAGGGAAGGGTGCAGGATGTCATGGGCAGGGATCCAGCTCCACTGCTCTGGTCCGTTGCCCTCCCAGTCAATCAGGTAGTGGATCCCTCTGCCACGCCGCCGGGACCGGCAATGATGCGGGCTAGCGGAGGTAGCACAGGAGCGGGGCACAGGGAGCTGGAAGATTCAGGCTTAACTCGGGATACATGGAGGTGGGGTGAATACACATAGACCGGGGCAGTCTAAGGCGGACAGCAGAGCGGTTGATGACTCTGAGAACAGTGAATGGACCAATAAACCAACTTACTGGACTCAACGCGGAGGGCGAGGTCTCGGGTGGACAGACCTGTGGCCAGGGCGGTAGGGAGGGGCAGGGGTCCGGTGATGATCCGCCCGCCGTCTATACCTGGAAGCGGTGCGGAGCAGAGCAGGACGGGCCTCCCTCCAGGTCTGACGACCGCGGCGCACAAACCGCTTGGCAGAGGGAACGGAGACCTTCTCCTCTTGGTCTGGGAGCAGAGGTGGCTGGTAACCTCGGGAGCAGTGGGATGGAGACAGAGCGGTGGCAGAACTGGGCCGGGAATTGTGGACATATTCAATCCACACCAACTTACTAGACCAGGAGATAGGATTGGAAGACACCAGGCAACGTAGGGTGGTCTCTGGGTCCTGGTTGTCTCTCTCTGACTGACCATTAGATTGTGGAGGGAACCCAGATGAGACGCTGACGGAGGAGGAACCAGGGAACAGAAAACCTTCCAGATACAAGACCGAAGATAGACACAAAATGCTGGAGGAACTGATCGGTTCAAGCAGCGTCTCTGGAGAAGAGGAATGGCGGACGCTTCGGGTCGAGACCGTCTGAAGAAAGGTCTCAACCTGAAACATCACCCATTCCTTCTCTCCACAGAAGCTGCTTGTGCCGCTGATTTAAGGGCCTGTCCCACCAGCATGCGACTGCATGCGGCAAGCGCGACCTAACGTGGTCGCTTGAGCCGTACGGTCCCACTTCGATCGCCGGAGCCGTATGGAGTTGTGCGGGGCTGGTCCCGACATCGCGCGGGGCTACGAGAAACTGACAGTGTCCAAAAATCCCGCGCGGCAACGGCCTGTACGCAGCGTCTGGACGTCGTACGCAGCGTCTTAACGGCGTACGCCGAGCGCGTGGCGTTGCGCGATGGCGTCACCGCCCGGCGTGCCGTTGCATGGTGATGTACTGCTCGACGCCATGCGATGTCCAAATGCAGTCGGTCCGCCTCCTGCCCAGCTGATTGGTGAGTATGACGTCGGGACCAGCTCCAGACGGCTCCGCGGTTGGAAGTGGGACCGGCACCGCGACGATGACCCGGCACCTTCCCCACCCCCTCCCACGGCGTGTCTCCACTGCCCCCCTCCCAATGCCCGTGATCCCTTAGCCCCCCAATTGCCGTGACCCACACTTTCCCAACGTCCGTGACCCTCCCCCCACCCCCCAAATCCCAGTGAATCCCCCTCAATCCCCGTGACCCCCCCACCCTCCAATCCCAGTGACACCCTGCCCCCCAATCCCCGTGACTCCCCTCAATCACCGTGACCTCCTGCCCCCCCCCCCCCACCACAACCACAAACATCCACGGACAAACAGCTGGAGAACACACTGGATTTTTTTGAACATTTATGTGGCGACGGTGAAGGAGTACACGCCCCCCAAGCAAAGAATCACATTCCCTGATCACCCCCCTCACACAGTCCACAGCTGGATGTGACGTCACAACGCCAGGAACCCCCGAGCGGCTCCGGGCCTCGGGTCAACCAGCGCTGCAACGCTCCAGCTGTGATTCCCACCAGATGTTGATCGGGATTGTTCCCCCCTGAACCCCGTCATTATGAACATTATGGGCAGCCGCAGCCCCCCCCCCCCCCCCCCACCCCAGTCCAGTCAGTAAATGAGCAGCGACCCACAGAGCGAAGCGCAAAGTCCAAATCACCAAATCTGCTGTAGAATCGCTCATTGCTCATCGATCCCCCCACCATTACAGTCCCGTCCCCCCCCTTCCCAACAGCAGAAACCCCGCAAACTTGTCCCGCTCTCCACCGACGCTCCTGTACCGGCGGCGGCGGCGGCGACACTCGGCGACCCTGGTGGAGACAGACAGAGAGAGAGTTGATTACAGAGCGACACAAGCCCACCCGTGTAGCAGTAGTACTGACCCCTGCCCCTGCCGGCAATACACTCCCCCAGCACCACAGGACAATACAGCACAACAACAGGCCCTTCGGCCCACACTGGCTGTGCCGACCATGCTGCCGACACCAACTATCTGTCTGCGCGTCACCCTGCCCCCCCCCCCCCCGCTCCCCGCATGTCCACGTGTCCATCCACAAGTCTCTTTAATGCCACTGTCGTGTCTGTGTCGCCCCCCCCCCCCATCCCCTCAATTATCAGCAATAAACCCCCCCCCCCCCCCCACCCCGGGAATAACTCCTCCCCCCGGAAATACCCACCCCTCACCTTACTGGATATAATACCCCCCACACACAGACCGCAGCCCCTCCCCCCACGGGATGTAACTCCACCCCCTCGCAACGGGGAATTAAGCTCACCGCACCCCCGCCGGGAACAACCCCCGCCCCATGCCGATAATTATACCCCCCTCCCCCACCGGAAATTAAAGTCATTGCCCCCTCCCTCCACCAGAATAAATGTTACCCACACATGGGAATTAACCTCCCCCCCCCCCCAGCGGCCCAGCCCCCGGCCCGGGTGTTAGTTGTGAGGGGGGGGGGTCCCCGGTTCCTACCTCTGGCTGGAGCAGAGGTTTGATGAGTTTTCCCCGCGCTCCGATGCTGCGGAGGGAAGGAGCGACGTTACACGTCAACTGGCGACGCCGTGGGTGCAGTGAGGCGCGGGCACGCGCACAGGTCACACGGGTACGTGCACAGAGGTACGGGGACTCGCACGGACACGTGCACGAGGGCAGGAGCGGGGACTCACACAGACGACCACCGCGCAGACACGTGCACAGTTACGCACGCTTCATGCAGATGCGCGATGAGACACACGGACACGCAGGGACACACGGACACGTGCAGGGACACACGGACACGCGTAGGGACACAGGGACGCGAGCAGGGACATACGGACACGTGCAGGGACACATGGACGCGCGCAGGGACACACGGACGCGCGCAGGGACACATGGACGCGCGCAGGGATACACGGACGCGCGCAGGGACACAGGGACGCGAGCAGGGACATACGGACACGTGCAGGGACACACGGACGCGTGCAGGGACACATGGACACGTGCAGGGACACACGGACGCGAGCAGGGACACACGGACACGTGCAGGGACACACGGACGCGAGCAGGGACACACGGACGCGTGCAGGGACACATGGACTCGTGCAGGGACACACGGACGCGTGCAGGGACACACGGACACGTGCAGGGACACACGGACACGTGCAGGGGCACACGGAAGCGCAGGGACACACGGACGCGCAGGGACACACGGACGCGCAGGGACACACGGACGCGCAGGGACACACGGACGCGCGCAGGGATACACGGACGAGAGCAGGGACACACGGACGCGCGCAGGGACACACGGACGCGTGCAGGGACACACGGACGCGCGCAGGGACACACGGACGCGAGCAGGGACACACGGATGCGCGCAGGGACACACGGTCGCGCGCAGACACATACGTACGCGCGGATGCACAGAGACAGAACTTACTCTTGGTGGCATTGTAGCCGCTCTTCCCCGCTGTAAAACATAGAGACAGTTCTCAACCCTCAGCTGTCAACCCAATCACACAGCGGACACGGGCTGGGCTGTGACCGGGAAGAGTGGGACAAGATCTGGGCTCGGCCCCGACACCGGCCCCCACACCCACACCGGCCCCCC
>NC_045985.1:22181446-22231920 GCF_010909765.2 Amblyraja radiata | reverse complement strand
TCCCTCTCCCCTCCAACCCTCCCTTCCCCCTCTCTCCTCCACCTCTCCCCTCCCCTATACCCTCGCCCCCTCTCCCCTCCTCCTCTCCGCTCCCCCTCTCCCCTCTCACCCTCCCCCTATCCGCTCTATTTCTCCGCTCCCCTCCCCCCTCTCCTCTCACCTCCCCACCCCTTAAGAATTGTGTAAGTTTCTATAAGATCCCCCCTCAAACTTCTAAATTCTAGCGAGTACACGCCGTCGCCAGATGCTCCAGTCTCCTGTCTTCGGGGTCAGGTCCATCGGTCTCGTCACCTCCACAGACCCTGCGGCGACTCCCAGACCCCAGTACCGAGTATCTGCAACCTCCACACCCCAGTAATGTCTACCTGATGTGAAGCCCTCCGTTCCCAGCACAGACGCCCGGTCTGTAAACCTCTTCCCAAGCACCGTCTCCTTAGGAAGAGCCACTCGACGAACTTCCATGCTCTGACTCACTTGAATGCCAGGCACGTTGTTGGTGTTTTCTACTGCGAATGCCGATACAAAAAAGTTATTCAATTCCTCTGCCATTGCTGCATTCACCAATGTCACTTCTCCAGCATCATTTTCCAGCGGTCCACTCTTGCCCCTCTTATTCTTTATATATTTGGAGAACACTTGCTATCCTCTTTTGTGTCATTGGCTCCTCATCTTCGTATTTCATCTTTTTCTCTCCATATTACCTTTTTAGTTACTTTGTTGTTTGAAGAAAAAAAATCCAATCCTCTAACTTCCCGATAATCTTTGCAATTTATTTGCCTTCGCCTTTAGTTTAGTGCTATATTTGACATCTTGTCAGCCACGATCGCCCCATTCAGCTTCTAGCATCTTTCTTCCTCTTTGGGCTGGAAAGATCCTGCACCTTCTGATATATTCCCACAGATGTCTACATTGCTATTCCACATGGGTTTTTTGCTCGGATCCATTTCCAGTCAAATTAGGCCAGCTACGACCTCATGTTCAGCTGTAATACCGTGTCTCATGTGTGACCTCATGTCCAGCTGTAATACCGATCCCTCCGATTTCATCTTCTCCCTCTCAAATTGCAGGTTGAATATTATCATATGATGGTCGCAACCTCCTAGTGACTCCCTTATCAAACCCAGTTCATTACACAAATTCAGAATTGCCTATTCTCTGTCTGCTGCACTAAAAATCCATCCTCGAAAACAACATCTCGGGGCACTCAAAAAATGTGTAAGGAATAGTCAGATGACGTTTCAGTTCGGGAACCTTCCACAGATACCTGCTACAGGGTGATATATTTCAAATTGAAATCTATATACTCTCTATACGTCGCCCGATCTGATGAAAAATTCTGGACATTCTGTGATGTTTTTGTCAAACATAATCAAACTATCAACATATGCCGGGTGTTTTTAGTTTTGCATTTGAACTATGATGAATCATCTGCTCGTAAAGCAGATATAAACTACATTTAAGGAGAAGATTACATTGGCGATGATGCCCAGAGGAATATACTGCCGTGTCCGAAGAGGGCGATGGATTTGATAGGCTTCAACTCCACCGCATGAGTTTTACACGTTGTTTACCCGGAAAATAATTCACATTTGAATTCGAACTAAGCAAATCATTGTGTCATGATCCTTCCCTTTCCTGTGCCTATAATTGTGCCTATCAATAGCGGTAAATATTTCATAGTTCGTTCTGCTAATACTCTCCAACAACAAACCAACCAGTGCCTTGCCCGGTTGTACGATATTGAGCGAAAGGGTCGTAATATGTCCGTGGACTAATACATATGTTTTTGCATAAAGCATTCCCCCACCAAGGGATAGGTGATATAACTTCACTGTACGGAAATAAATGTGTTTGTTCAAGAGACTTTGAATAATACCTGGGATCCGCCACTCCCCTATCTCACTGGAGAGTTGGTTCGAGTATTAATGAGCATCTGAACCGCGCTATTTGCTCCATTGACCGCCCGGACTTAACGCCATCACAGGAACCATCCAGAATGGGACGTGCTCCAATTCGGTACGCCAATGAAATCATCTATCCGATCCTGGCGGCGTTTGGTATCCCTGGTAAGCTGTGTTTCAGTCGCTTAATGTGTTGTTGGTCTGATTCATCGTGAGTGCTCTGGCAGCCCTTTTTCCTGATCTCCTGCATTTAGCAGTAACCCGCAGTGCTATAAAGAAAGATAAATCATCTTCATACGCATGGCCGCAGCATCACCAAACATAAATGGATAGATAGGGAACAGTTTAGAAGATACATCGGGCAGGCGTCTAAAGCGTAGACAAGACGAGAATTTAAAGCATCGTTGTAAAGGGGGGGGGGGGGGGGGATGGGTGGTGGTAAACTAGAACTTGAATTTCCAGGTCATCGGTTTAATTATTTCAATGATTAAACCGATGATCATAGAGTCCAGAATTGAAAGTGAACGGTGAGATCAGGACAGCGACGCCGGTGGAGGAAATAGGAATTGCAGGATAAAGAGGGGTTTATAATGAGAGGAGGAACATTATGTTGGAAGTCAGTGCTGGAGTAACTCTTGGGATCACGCAGCATATCTGGAGGACATGGATAGGCGTCGTTTTTGTTGTTTGTTTTGTATAATATTTTTTATTAGAAGCGATGCATATCATAATCCAAACCAGTAAGACGTTGTTTAAAGATTACATATTATTCGTATCCAGGTTCCCGGGGTCCCAGCTCTCATAATAGCTGGGGTCCTCATTTATCAATTACGTATTAACACTGCTTCTAATTGGTTATTTTTATTTATAGATAGAAAGAGGGGAAAGAAAAAGAAGAAAATTTAAAAAATAGTAAGCTATCAATACCAATAATACAGTTTAGGAGATGGGTCCGTAGGTTAGACACGTAACTATTCATCTAATCCCGGATTCAAGTTTCAGTCAGGCTTCCGTGCTGGACCATTCTACCCCTTCAAATAATCAATAGATGGAGACCATATTCTAGTAAATAATTCTGGTTTGTCAATTAAGACAAGTGTAATTTTTTCCGAATGTAAGGTCTCCAACACCTCCATAATCCACATTTTAATTGTGGGGGTTGTTGGGTTTTTCCAAAATTTTAATATTAATTTTTTCCCAATTATTAAACTATAATCAATGATATTTCTTTGGCTTGGTGTAAGTTTTAGGCTTTGTTCTGATATTCCCAATATTATTAATTTAGGGTCTGGATCTAATTGAATATTAACAACTTCGGAAATAATTTTAAAAATATCTGTCCAGAAATTTTAAAATGTTATACAATTTAAAAAGTATGGGTTAAATTAGCCACTGAATATCGACATTTGTCACATATAGGGGAGATATTAGGAAAAATTCTATTTAGTTTTGTTTTGGAATAATGCAGTCTATGTAGTACTTTAAATTGTATTAAAGAATGTCTGGCATTTAACGAGCATTGATGTATATGTTGTAGACTTCCATCCCAAATATCTTTCGTTATAGATTGAGCTAATTGATTTTCCCATGCTTGTCTATATAATCCCGTCGACGGGATCTCGCTGTCTAAAAGAGTATTATAAATGTAAGATATTAATTTAACTGTATTAGGATGTTTATTCAAACATTCATCAAGAATCTCTGGCTCTCTAGTTCTATAGTCTTGTGTATGTGTTTTAACAAAATCTCTAAGTTGTAAATATCTAAAAAAATTATTTGAATGTAATCCATAATTCTGTTGTAACTCCTGAAAATAAAGAAAAATACCTTTTCTATAAAGATATCACATTTTAAAAATTCCATATTTTTCCATTGTACAAAACCTTTATCCAACACAGAAGGTTTAAATGAAGGATTATTTACAATGGGAAGAGAAAGTTGTAAATTATCCAATTTTAATGTATTTTTTAATTGTTTCCAAATTCGTATCCCACTGTATATTATAGGGTTGTCATTAGGTTTTTTTATTCAGTTTTGTGGGAGCTAACAGAATCGGGCCAATTTTAAAAGGCAAACAAACTTCCTTTTCCATCTTTAACCAGTCTGATTGCTGATCCATATTTTCCAACCAAAAGTTCATATTTTTAATATTGACTGCCCAAAAGTAAAATTAAAAATTTGGTAAAACTAATCCTCCTTTCATCTTGGATTTGCATAAATGTGTTTTACTTATTCTATGATTCTTATAAACCCACATAAAACTTGTGACAATAGAAACAACTTAAAAAAATTTGAGGGGGGAGATTTATCGGGATTGATTGAAAAAGGTACAGTAATTGCGGGAGAAATATCATTTGTATGGCATTGATTCTACCGAGCATTGAGATGGGAAGTGTTTTCTAATATTAAATATTCTTATGCAGTTTATTAAGCAAAGGCGGAAAATTTAGTTTAAATAAAGAAGTATATTTCTTGGTCACATAAGTTCCTAGCTATTTAAAAATTTCATTGACTATTTTAAAGGGAGATCGTTGCAATATATATGTTAAGTTCCGTTATTGGCATAATTTCACTTTTATTCCAGTTAATTCTATATCCCGAAAATAAGCCAAATCGAGTCATAAGATTTAACAAGTTTGGGATGTTAGTTTCTGGATTTGTAATATATAGGTATACTTCATCTGCATATAAGGAGATTTTATTAACTGTAGTTTTTAGTATTATACCCGTATATTTCTGGGTGGGCTCTAAGACTTTCTGCCGATAGGCGTCGTTTTGGGTCTGAATATTTCATCTGACATTTTGGACCCTGGGATACTCCACTACTGTGTTCGACGAATTAAAAAAATCTCATACCGATGACTCCCAGGGATGCTGCCAGATCCGTTGTACTAAAAGAGCATTTCGCGTTCCATGGAGGCCTCCAAAATCTGCGGTTCTTTTCGCCTCCAGGATTATATTAGAATCTGGTTGAACATGTGGACGGGGGACGGGGCGAGGGATGGAAGAGAGGCCGAAGGACGCATTTGATATTGATACCGGGCGATTGGGGATGAAAGGATCATAAGCGGCGTAATAGAGGGAGATGAATGATAATATTAATTCCCTGCATCTGAGTACATTCCTCCCAGAGTGCTCACCCGTCAACAATAAATCTTGATCCTTTTGCTCACCATCACATCCACCCTCGGTCTTTTCAATTCAATTCAATTCAATTCAACTTTATTGTCATTGCACAGATATAAGTATGGGTACAACGAAATGCAGTTTAGCGTCAGTCCGTAGTAATATTGCAATATAGAAATAAAAATACAGAATAAGCAAACAATGTGGACGGAGAGACTGGACAAATCTATCGGCGGAACTCCGAGTTCAGCAATGTGATAGTGTTGTTGTAGAAGCTGTTCCTCATCCTACTAGTACGATACCTGAGGCTCCTGCACCGCCTCCCTGATGGGTGGAGGGCAAACAGTCCATGGTTAGGGTGGGAGGGGTCTTTGATGATCTTCCCGGCCCGTCTCAGACACCGTTTTCGGTGGAGGGCATCCATGGCAGGGAGCGGGGCACCGATGATGTACTGAGCGGGTTTCACCACCCGTTGGAGTGCCTTCCTCTCCGCTACGGTACAACTGCTGTACCATACCGTGAAGCAAGTGGTCAGGATGCTTTCGATGGTACAGCGGTAAAAGTTGGTCATGATCTGGGGGGACATATTCGACCTCCCTTGCCGCTTGTCCCAGCAGTTGTTCTCTCTGATATCGTACCCGACCCTCCATGGTGAAACAAGTCATATTGAAGCAGTGAATCTCGTCTCCCCCGTAGATGAAGCCCGAATAGCTATTTATCCGCAGCGCTAATTGATCCAAAACCAAATATCCAGATCCCGTTGTTTTCACTTTGCTTTACATTTTGATACGTTTACAAACCAAAAGCGGAATACGCGCGAAACTGCTCCAAATCAGAAATTAAATCATAATATATTGGTAAACAGAAGCAGCGTCTTTGCTTAGACTAACGAAGTCAATGTTTCACGTCAGACATCACCAATTATATGTGTATGAAGGAACTGCAGATGCTGGTTTAAACCAAGGTTAGATACAAATGTTGGAGTAACTCAGCGGAGAGAATGAATGGAGATGCTGCATGTCTCGCTGAGGTACTACAGCTTTTTGTGTCTATCCCACACATTATTCTCTGACGCGCACCGACAATCCAGCTGATGATTCTTGGACCGAACGCCTGAACTTTAAACAGCTTCCAACTTTCTTTCTGCATGTTTGCAGGATGTTCTGTATATTTTTTTCATTTGTTCTCTAGGGTAAAAAAAGAACCGAGTCGAAAGTTCAAATTGATGACCTTTGACCAGATATCCGCGAACGCTTTCGGAGTTTGCGAAAGACAACAACTAATTTTTAAGAATGATTTTTTTGGAATATACATGGCATTGCTCTTTAATACTATATATAGTTGCAAAGTTATTCCTCTGAATGTTTTTTTCTGATTAGTCCGGTTGATCGCAAGACTGGTAAGATCCAATAGTAACCATAACTCCGTTACATCGGTAGTCCATTTAAATATTAATTGCGCTGTACTTTATTATTTCTCCAGCAAACATACTGACGGCAGCGGTCCTGTCCCGGGAAAAGTGCGGGCTCTCCAAAGGAATCACCCGGTACATGATGACGATGATAATCTCCGACCTCCTCATTCTCATCGATCACGCGTTAGTCCGTGAAATCTACATGTACTACGTCCCTAACTCCTTCCTCTCTCTCAGCGCCATTTGTCCATCCAACATATACCTACGAATGGTTACTCTGGACTATTCTGTGTGGTTAACCATTTCCTTTACATTTGATCGTTTTGTCAGCATTTACTGCCCGAAGCTGAGACTCGCCTATTGCACGGATAGGACGGCCGTTACGGTCATTGTATCAATGTGGGCGCTGAGCTGCTTAAATTACATCCCCTTTAACTTCATGTACGTGCCACGCTTCACCGTGGACAGTGTGAAGTGGGGGTGCCGACCCAAACGTGCCTACTTCATTTCCGGGTGGTGGTTGGTGTTTTCGTGGATGTGTAGCGTCTCTCTCCCCTTCCTACCCTTCCTAATAATTATATTGTTCAACGGACTGACGGTCAGGAACATCATAGCGGCCAACAGAGTCCGTCGTCTCCTGAAGGCAATGGATGGCAAGGACACTGAGGCGGAGAATCGGCGGAAGTCCATCGTTTTACTGTTCACCGTGTCCGGCGCCTTCATACTGCTGTGGACAACGGCAGCTGTCACCTTCATCTGCACTCGGGTCACTGAGAATTTCGCGGGCGGGGATTACTCAAGCCCATCTTACATTCCCAATGAAGTTGGGGTCTTGCTCATGCACGCCAGCTCTTGCGCCAACACGTGTATCTACGGGATGACACAGAGGAAGTTCAGGCTGGAGTTGAAGAACGCGCTTACATATTTACCGCGTAGTATTGTTAAACTCGTGAAACCCGCGCGGCAGTTGCCTAGAACTGGAGTTGGGATATGATGCCGCCCCTCAATCTAATCTTCCACAGTCTGAAGAAGGGGTTCGGCCCGAAACGTTGCCTATTTCCTTCGCTCTATAGATGCTGCTGCACCCGCTGAGTTTATCCAGCATTTTTTTGTGTACCTGATCTTTCACATGACCGCGCTATTCCGTAAAATTGGTTCCACCCAGAGCGGGCATCTTGAACAGGACTCTTCGTGGAATTAAATGTTATACCAATGTCCAATGTATTCTAAGTTGCTAGCCCTTATATATTTCCTATTTCGCGCGCTCGGCATTGAAGACTGTTTCGTAGGTGACCTCTTTGTTTTTCAATCTGAGGAAAGACATTATAGCCATAGAGGGAGTGCAGAGAAGGTTCACCAGACTGATTCCTGGGATGTCAGGACTTTCATATGAAGAAAGACTGGATAGACTTGGCTTATACTCGCTAGAATTTAGGAGATTGAGAGGGGATCATATAGAAACGTACAAAATTCTTATGGGGTTGGACAGGCTAGACGCAGGAAGATTGTTCCCGATGTTGGGGAAGTCCAGGACAAGGGATCACAGCTTAAGGATAAGGGGGAAATCCTTTAGGACCGAGATGAGAAGAAACTTTTTCACACAGAGAGTGGCGAATCTCTGGAACTCTCTGCCACATAGGATAGTTGAGGCCTGTTCATTGGCTATATTTAAGAGGGAGTTAGATGTCGCCCTTGTGGCTAAAGGGATCAGGGGGTATGGAGAGAAGGCAGATACGGGATACTGAGTTGGATGATCAGCCATGATCATATTGAATGGCGGTGCAGGCTCGAAGGGCCGAATGGCCTACTCCTGCACCTATTTTCTATGTATCTATGTATCTAATCATTAATATCCCGCACATACGTTATGCTTCAAAACCATAGGATCTACAAATCCATCCAACTGCATGTCCCCCCCTCTTTGTTGTGTGCAACATGAACGCGCAATAATTTCCTCCCACCTCCTTCAAACCTGTACCCTCTCCACCCCTCCGCCTTCCCGGTTCTCCGACCAGTCTGACTGTCCCCGATTACATCATCTAGATTTGCTTTGTTGTCACCTTCTCCTAACTAACAATGATCTATTCTACATTTTCCTTCCATGTCATCCCCTCTGATGTCTCGTTCTCACACCTTACACTTCTTTATCTCTGTGTCTCCCTCTCCCCTTACGTTTAGTGTGAAGAATGGTCTCGACCCGAAACGTCACCCATCCCATCCAGAGATACTGCCTTTCCCGCTGAGATTTATAGCATTTTGCGTCTAACTTCTGTGTAAACCAGAATCTGCAGTTGCTTCCTCCACCTTTTCACCTATATTGCTTCCTTTCCCTTCATATTTTACGCGTCCTGTATTCTTAGTTCCTTCTCTCGCGTTATGTTCTCTTTTCATCTCTGGTATTTAAGGATAAAGGGGAAATCCTTTAGGACCGAGCTGAGAAATTTTTTTTTTCACACATCTCTGGAATTCTCTGCCACAGAAAGTACTTGATGCTAGTTCATTGGCTATATTTAAGAGGGGGTTAGATGTGGCCCTTGTGGCTAGATGAGGGGATATGGAGAGAAGGAAGGTACAGGTTACTGAGTTGGATGATCAGCCATGATCATATTGAATGGCAGCGCAGGCTCGAATAGCCGAATGGCCTACTCCTGCACCTATTTTCTATGTTTCTATGTATTTGTACCGATCCGACATTCCTTGTTTCTGCATTTACTCTGAATTACATCTGAAGTTCCCTGAGGGGATCAATAAAGTATTTATTAATTAATTACACTGGCTGAACGGAAAATACGGCCGTCGCGTCTCTACGACCGGTGTCTGCATCATTTATCCTCGATCCTATGTATTATATTTCTCGGTTTAAATGTACGCTCTAGTGAAACAGAACGATTGACATTGATTAATATTTGCAATGACATTCATATTTTGAGTGAAAATCTGCATTGTATTAAAATCACTGCATCTGCAAACCTGCCAGAGTTCTTTTCGAATCACATTACAGGTAATCCGTTCTCGGGCTGGGAATGGCTAAGTTTCACGTTAAAAGCAGATGCGCGGGGCAAGCGCGGAAGTGTGTTTTGAACAGGAACAGGTCTGGAGGTTGGGGGAAAGTACTTTCTTGGCGAATAGGTCCATAGATGACATGTCCGAATTCTTTGGATCGCAGAAGGTTAAGGGGGGACTTGATAGAGGTCTTTACAATTATGAGAGGAATAGAGAAAGTTGAGGTGGATAAGCTTTTTCCACTGAGAGTAGGGAAGATTCAAATAAGAGGAAATGATTTGAGAATTAAGGGACAAAAGTTTAGGGGCAACATGAGGGGGAACTTCTTTACTCAGAGAGTGGTTGCTGTGTCGAATGAGCTTCCAGTGGATGTGGTGAAGGCAGGTTCGTTTTTATCATTTGAAAATAAATTGGATAGGTGTATGGACGGGAAAGGAATGGAGGGTTATGGTCTGAGTGCAGGTAGATGGGACTAGGTGAGAGTAAGTGTTCGGCACGGACTAGAAGTGCCGAGATGGCCTGTTTCCGTGCTGTAATTGTTATATGATTATATGGTTAAACGGCCTTCTGATCAAAGTGCGTAATCAGCATCTTCCAGTGAAGAGGAGATAAGGATGGCAATCTAAAGGTTCGGTGGATGACGAATAGGTCGGAAAATAGACAATATACAATGTTCAATAGGTGCTGGAGTAAGACATTATCCCCTTCAAGGGAGCATCTCCATTCAATGTGATCACGGCTGATCATCTACAATCAGTATCCCGTTCCTGCCTTCTCCCCATATCCCCTTGACTCCGCAATCTTCACGAGCCCTAACTAGCGCTCTCTTGAAAGTATCCAGGAAGCCGGCCTCCACTGCCCTCAGAGGCAGATAATTCCACAGAGTCAAAACTCTCCGTGTGAAAAAGTGTTTCCTCATCTCCGTTCTAAATGGCTCACTTCTTATTCTTAAACTGAGCCCCCTGGTTCGGGACTCCCCCAACACCGAGAACGCGTTTTCTGCCTCTAGCGTGTCCAAATACTTAATCATCTTATATGTTTCAAGATGTTTCCCTCATTCTTCTAAATTCCCAGAGTATAAGCCTAGCCGCTCCATTCGCTCAGCATATGACAGTCCCGCCACCCCGGGAATTAACGCTGCACTCTCTCAATAGCACGAATGTCCTTTCTCAATATTGGAGACCAAATCTGCACACAATACTCCAGGTGTCAGCCTACTGGGGCCCTGTACAACTGCAGAAGTACCTCTATGCTCCTATACTCAATTCTTATTGTTATGAAGGCCATCATGCCATTCGCTTTCTTCACTGCCTGCTGTACCTGCATGCCTAATTAGACTGATGAACAAGGACCCCCACATCCCGTTGCACTTCCCCTTTTCCCAACTTGACACAATTTGGATAATAATCTGCCTTCCTGTTTTGCTACCAAAGTGAATAACTTCACATTTATCCACATTAAACTGCACCTGTCATGCATCTGCCCACTCACCCAACCAGTCCAAGTCACCCTGCATTCTAATAGTATCCTCTTCATATTTCACACTGCCACCAAGCTTTGTGTTATCTGCAAATTTGCAAATGTTACATAATCCCTTCATCTAAATCATTAATCTATATTACTATATCTCTGATCTTGACCGCTTTTGGCCCACTGTGCTGCGTTTTCCGACAGAACGTCACAACCTACGGCCGTCATTTTTGGCCATCTCGCTCAGAGCCTCCCTCCGTCTTAGGGGTGCGGAGGATGTTTCCCATCGATGACAAATCAGAGCGATATTACTGTTTTAAACAAAATCACCATTCTCTTTGCTGCCCCTGCTGGAGGGAGGGGGAGGGACTATAAAACCAGGAAGTGGTGTGCCTCACTCACTCTCTGCAGGATGGATGGTTGTTTGGGTGCTTTGGCTTGAAGTTGAAAGGCACTGCATACTGCAAATGGTGGCTTGGGTGCTTTGACGAAGTTGAAAGGCACTACCTTCTGCAAATGGTGGCTTGGGAGCTTTGGTTTAAAGTTGAAAGGCACTACTTACTGCAAATGGTGGCTTGGGTGTTTTGCTTGAAGTTGAAAGGCACTACTTACTGCACATGGTGGCGGGTACTTTGGCATGAAGTTGAAAGGCACGACTTACTGCAAATTGTGGCTTGGGTGCTTTAGCTTGAAGTTGAAAGGCACTACTTACTGCAAATGGTGGCTTGGGTGCTTTGGCTTGAAGTTGAAAGGCAGTACTTACTGCAAATGGTGGCGGGTGCTTTGCTTGAAATTGAAAGGCACTTGTTACTGCAAATCGTGGCTTGGATGCTTTGGCTTGAAGTTGAAAGGCACTACTTACTGCAATTGGTGGAGGGTCATTTGGCTTGAAGTTGAAAGGCACTTCTTACAACAAATGGTGGCTTGGGTGCTTTGGCTTGAAGTTGGAAGGTACTACATACTGCAAATGGGGGCATGATGTTGAAAGGCACTACTTACTGCAAATGGTGGCTTGGGTGCTTTGGCTTGAAGTTAAAATGCACTATTTACTGCAAATGGTGGCTCGGGAGCTTTGGTTTAAAGTTGAAAGGCACTACTTATTGCAAATGGTGGCTTGGGAGCTTTGGCTTGAAGTTTAAAATAATCACCATTCTCTCTGCTGCACCTGCTGGAGTGAGGGCAGGGACTATAGAACCAGGAAGTGGTGTGCCTCACTGTTTCTTCAAGGGATGAAGCCAAGGGTCACGTCTCTCTGAGCTCTGAATAACACTGAACAAATGTCTACACAACTGTGAGTACCCTTAATGTGGTTTGAAAATGAAAATATGGTTTGTTTGAATTAAAAATGCACTGCCTGCAAATGGTTGTTTGTGTGCTTTGGCTTGAAGTTGAAAGGCACTACTTGCTGCAAATGGTGGCTTGGGTGTTTTGGCTTGAAGTTGAAAAGCACTACTTACTGCAAATGGTGGCTTGGGTGCTTTGCTTGAAGTTGAAAGGCACTACTTACTGCACACGGTGCAGGTTCTTTGGCATGAAGTTGAAAGGCACGACAGTGCAAATGGTGGCGGGTGATTTGGCTTGAAGTTGAAAGGTACTACATACTGCAAATGGGGGCATGAAGTTGAAAGGCACTACTTACTGCAAATGGTGGCTTGGGTGCTTTGGCTTGAAGTTAAAATGCACTATTTGCTGCAAATGGTGGCGTGGGAGCTTTGGTTTAAGGTTGAAAGGCACTACTTACTGCAAATGGTGGCTTGGGAGCTTTGGCTTGAAGTTTAAAAACACCATTCTCTCTGTTGCACCAGCTGGAGGGAAGGGGAGGGACTATAAAACCTGGAAACGGCGTGCGTCACATTCTCTGCAAGATGGATGAAGCCAAGGCTCACGTCTCTCTGAGCTCCGAATAACACTGAACAAATGTCTACACAACTGTGAGTACCCTTAATGTGGTTTGAAAATGAAAATATGGTTTGTTTGAAGTAAAAAGGCACTGCCTGCAAATTATTGTTTGGGTGCTTTGGCTTGAGATTGAAAGGCACTACTTACTGCAAATGGTGGCTTGGGTGTTTTGGTTTGAAGTTGGAAGGCACTACTTACTACAAATGGTGGCTTTGGAGCTTTGGCTTGAAGTTGAAAGGCACTACTTACTGCAAATGGTGGCTTCGGTGTTTTGCTTTAAGTTGAAAGGCACTACTTACTGCACATGGTGGCTTGGGTGCTTTGGCTTGAAGTTGAAAGGCACTACTTACTGCCAAAGGTGGCTTGGGTGCTTTGACTTGAAGTTGAATGCACTACTTGCTGCAAATGGTGGCATGAAGGTGAAATGCACTACTTGCTGCAAATGGTGGCGGGTGCTTTAGCTTGAAGTTGAAAGGCACTTCGTACTGCAAATGGTGGCTTGGGTGCTTTGGCTTGAAGTGGAAAGGCACTACTTACTGCAAATGGTCACTTGGGTTCTTTGGCTTGAAGATGAAAGGTACTACTTACTGCAAATGGTGGCTTGGGTGCTTTGGCTTGAGGTTGAAAGGCACTACTTACTGCAAATGGTGGCATGAGGTTGAAAGGCACTACTTACTGCAAATGGTGGCTTGGGAGCTTTAGCCTGTGTTTAAAAAAAATCACCATTCTCTCTGCTGCACCTGCTGGAGGGAGGGGGAGGGACTATAAATAAGCGCCTTGAGTATTCTAGAAAGGCGCTATATAAATCCCATCCATTATTATTATAAAGCCAGGAAGTGGTGTGCCTCACAGTCTCTGCAAGATGGATGAAGCCAAGGGTCACGACACTCTGAGCACTGAATAACACTGAACAAATGTCTACACAACTGTGAGTACCCTTAATGTGGTTTGAAAATGAAAATATGGTGTGTTTGAAGTAAACATGCACTGCCTGCAAATGGTTGTTTGGGTGCTTTGGCTTAAAGTTGAAAGGCACTACTTGCTGCAAATGGTGGCTTGGGTGTTTTGGCTTGAAGTTGAAAGGCACTACTTACAGCAAATGGTTGCGGGTGATTTGGCTTTAAGTTGAAAGGCACTTCTTACTACAAACGGTGGCTTGGGTGCTTTGGCTTGAAGATGAAAGGCACTTCCTACTGCAATTGGTGGCATGAAGTTGAAAGGCACTACTTGCTGCAAATGGTGGCATGAAGTTGAAAGGCACTACTTACTGCAAATGGTGGCTTGGGTGCTTTGGCTTGAAGTTGAAAGGCACTACTTTCTGCAAATGGTGCTTTGGGTGCTTTGGCTTGACGTCGAAATGCACTACTTACTGCAATTGGTGGCTTGGGTGCTTTAGCTTGAGGTTGCACTACTTACTGCAAATGGTGGATTGGGTGCTTTGGCTTGAAGTTGAAAGTCACTATTTACCGCAAATGGTGGCTTAGGTGCTTTGCTTGAAGTTGAAAGGCACTGCTCACTGCAAATGGTGACTTACGTGCTTTGGCTTGAGGTTGAAAGGCACTAAGTGCAAATGGTGGCTTGGGTGCTTTGGCTTGAAGTTGCACTATTTACTGCAAATGTTGGATTGGGTGCTTCGGCTTGAAGTTGAAAGGCACTACTTAATGCAAATGGTGGCTTGGGTGCTTTGGCTTGAAGTGGAAAGGCACTATTTACTGCAAATGATGGCTTGGGTGCTTTGGCTTGAAGTTGAAAGGCACTACTTACAGCAAATGGTTGCGGGTGATTTGGCTTTAAGTTGAAAGGCACTACTTACTGCAAATGGTGGCTTGGGTGCTTTGGCTTGACGTCGAAATGCACTACTTACTGCAAATGGTGGCTTGGTTGCTTTAGCTTCAGGTTGCACTACTTACTGCAAATGGTGGCTTGTGTGCTTTGGCTTGAAGTTGAAAGGCACTACTTACTGCAAATGGAGGCGGGTGCTTTGGCTTGAAGTTGAAAGTCACTATTTACCGCAAATGGTGGCTTAGGTGCTTTGCTTGAAGTTGAAAGGCACTACTTACTGCAAATGGTGGCTTGGGTGCTTTGCTTGAAGTTGAAAGGCACTTCCTACTGCAAATGGTGGCATCAAGTTGAAAGGCAATACTTACTGCAAATGGTGGCTTGGGTGCTTTGGCTTGAAGTTGAAAAGCACTACTTACTGCAAATGGTGGCGAATGCTTTAGCTTGACGTCGAAATGCACTACTTACTGCAAATGGTGGCTTGGTTGCTTTAGCTTCAGGTTGCACTACTTACTGCAAATGGTGGCTTGGGTGCTTTGGCTTGAAGTTGAAAGGCACTACTTACTGCAAATGGAGGCGGGTGCTTTGGCTTGAAGTTGAAAGTCACTATTTACCGCAAATAGTGGCTTAGGTGCTTTGCTTGAAGTTGAAAGGCACTACTTACTGCAAATGGTGGCTTACTTGCTTTGGCTTGAGGTTGAAAGGCACTACATAGTGCAAATGATGGCTTGGGTGCTTTGGCTTGAAGTTGCACTATTTACTGCAAATGTTGGATTGGGTGCTTTGGCTTGAAGTTGAAAGGCACTACCTGCTGCAAATGGTGGCTTGGGTGATTTGGCTTGAAGTTGAAAGGCACTGCTTACTGCAAATGGTGGCTTGGGTGCTTTGCTTGAAATTAAAAGGCACTACTTACTGCAAATGGTGGCTTGGGTGCTTTAGCTTGAAGTTGAAAGGAACTACTTACAGCAAATGGTGGCGGGTGATTTGGCTTTAAGTTGAAAGGCACTTCTTACTGCAAATGGTGGCTTGGGTGCTTTGGCTTGAAGTTGAAAGGCACTACTTACTGCAAATGGTGGCATGGAGTTGAAAGGCATTACTTACTGCAAATAGTGGCATGAAGTTGAAAGGCACTACTTACTGCAAATGGTGGCTTGGGTGCTTTGGCTTGAAGTTGAAAGTCACTACTTACTGCAAATGGTGGCTTGGGTGCTTTGCTTGAAGTTGAAAGGCACTACTTACTGCAAATTGTGGCTTGTGTGCTTTGGCTTGAGGTTGAAAGGCACAACTTACTGCCAATGGTGACTTGGGTGCTTTGGCTTGAAGTTGCACTATTTACTGCAAATGGTGGCTTGAGTGCTTTGGCTTGAAGTTGAAAGGCACTAATAGCAAATAGTGGATTGGGTGTTTTGGCTTGCAGTTGAAAGGCACTACTTACTGCATATGGTGGCTTGGGTGCTTTGGCTTGAAGTTGAAAGCACATCTTACTGCAAATGGTGGCTTGGGTGTTTTGTTTTGTTGAAAGGCATTACTTACTGCAAATAGTGGCATGAAGGTGAAAGGCACTACTTACTGCAAATGGTGGCTTGGGTGCTTTGGCTTGAAGTTGAAAGGCACTATTTACTGCAAATGGTAGAATGGGTGCTTTGGCTTGAAGTTGAAAGGCACTACTTACTGTAAATGGCGGCTTGGTGCTTTGGCTTGAAGTTAAAAGGCACTGCTGCAAATGCACTTACTTCCTGTTTGCACTCTATATTGATTTTAGATAAATCGCTACCATTTACGGCTCTGATTTTGGCCATGTTACCCAGTTCCCCCTCCGCTGGGCAGGTGCAGTGAATTCTTCCCCTCCATGAAAAATAAAAGTGTTATTAGTGTTTAAAAAATGTTGAGAATCTCTCCCCTGTCAATCACGCCCTGAAAGCCACACCTTTTCCGGTGGGAGGGGGAGGGGTAAGAAAACCCGGAAGTGTGGGTGTGGCTTAGTCTCTGCATGATGGGCGAGGGAGAGGTCATGAATGTCTGAGCTGTGAATCAACTGAACACACTGAATGTCTACTGAACTGTGGGTTTGGTGTTTTGTATGGTTTTATGGCGGTTTCACCCGGCATTAAATGGTATGAAGCTGCATTTGAATTTGGTGGCCTTGCACCCTGCTTGAAGTGGAATGAAACTGCACTTGAATTTGCTGGCCTTGCACCCTGCTTGAAGTGGAATGAAACTGCACTTGAATTTGGCGGCCTTGCATCCTGCTTGAAGTGGTATGAAACTGCACTGAATTTGGTGGCCTTGCACCCTGCTGAAAGTGGTATGAAACTGCACTTGAATTTGGTGGTCTTGGATTCAGCTTGAAGTGGTATGAAACTGCACTTGAATTTGGTGGCCTTGTGCCCTGCTTGAAGTGGTTGAATTCGGCGGCCTTGCACCCTGCTCATAGTGGTAAGGAACTGCACTTGAATTTGGTGGCCTTGCACCCTGCTTGAAATGGTAGGAACATGGATTTGAATGTGGTGACCTTGCACCCTGCTTGAAATGGAGTCAACTGCCAGCCCACCAGCCGTGAGTGAACTGCCAGCAGATCAGGCTTGATGGACTGAGCTGCCACCCCAAGAACCCATACCAGCACTCCAGAAAGCCCCCCCACTGGCCACCAATATTGGAATTGGTGGAGAGGTGGAATATTGCATCGGGGGACCAGCCCTCCCGTGTGAACATGGGACCCAACGGGTCCCACTTAGTCTAGTATATATTGTAAATAGCTGCGGCCCCTCTGAAAGGGACCCGTTAATCCCTACTCTTTGTTTCCTGTCTGCGAGTCAATGTTTTATCCATGTCAGCACTCTACTCCCAATACCATGTGCCCTAATTTTACCCACTAATCTCCAATGTGGGACCTTATCAAATGTTTTCTGAAAGTCCAGGTACACTACATCCACTGGCTCTCCCTTGTCCATTTTCCTAGTTACATCCTCAAAAAAATCCAGAAGTTTAGTCAAGCATGATTTCCCCTTCGTAAATCCACGCTGTCTCGGACCGACTCTTTTACTGCTATCCAAATGTGCCGCTATTTCATCTTTTGTGATTGACTGCAGCACCTTCCCCACCACTGATGTCAGGCTAACTGGTATATAATTCCCCGTTTTCTCTCTCCCGCCTTTCTTAAAAAGTGGGAGAACATTAGCTACCCTCCAATCCCCAGGACCTGATCCTGAATCTATAGAACATTGGAAAATGATCACCAATGCGTCCACGATTTCTAAACGGCTTCAAAGGAAAAGGACATCGGGTTTAAGAAGGAAACATCTGACGCGGCTTTGGAGGAATATAAAACGAGACGGAAGCTCAAGCGGACGATTAGAGGGAACGGAAGGGGGCATGACATGTCTGACAAGGCAGATTAAGGAAAATCCCATGACTTCTTCTGGAAATAAGAGGGTGGCAGGGGGAAGGTTTGACCATTCAAAGATCAAGGTGGAATGTATTCGTGGAGGCAGATGACGTAAATGGGGAACTGAATTATTACTTTGCATCTACGAGGGGAAGGACTTGGAGGGTAGCTATATTAGTGTAGAAAATACAAATATGGTGAGGCACTTTATGATCGAGAAGGCAGTGGTGCGAAAGTTCTTGAAGAACATTAAGGTGGCTGACGGGATTTATCATATATTATTGGGGAGCCATGAGAGGAGATTGAGGGAGACAGGAGAAGTATATTTGGTTATTCTCCAGCCAAAGGCGAGCTCCCAGAGAACGTGCTAGTGGTCACTGTTGTTCCTTTGTTGAAGAAATAGGGAGTGAAAATCCGGGAAACTATAGTCCGTTGAGCGTCACATCAATGGTAGGAAAACTATTGGAGGGAATTCTTCGAGATAGGAATTACACCCATTTGAAAGGGAATAGGCTCATTGAGATTAACCATTGTCCGTGGCAGGTCGTCTCGTGTTGATTATGATTTTTGAGAAGATGACAAGGGAAATTTATGACGATGGATGTTGTATACATGGACTTTCGTCAGGCTTTTAATAATGCCCCTCGTGTAAGGCTGATCCAGACGATTAAGGTGTACCGGATTCACGATGACTTGCTCGTATGTATTCGGAACTGTGTTATTTGGAGGAGAGAGAGTGCTAGTTGGAATGTAGCTATTCCGGCTGGAGCACTGTGACAAGTGTAGTACCGCAGCGAACGAAGCTGGGACCTTTTCTGTGTGTGCTATTTGTAATGATTGCCACCAACGCATCTGCTACCGCCACCGCCCTCGGTTGCGCGTTCCAGCCTTCATGGAGCATAGAAAATAGAACAGTGCAGTTCATGAGATAGGCACATTGGTGTGGAGGGAATGAAGGTAGATGGAACACTAGCAGGCTGAGGACATCTATCAATCTATATTACTAAATACAATACAATACAATTTATTGTCATTTGAGCCTCAGTGAGGCTCAAACGAAATTCCGTTTCCACAGCCATACAAACAAAGACAATTCCTAGACATACACACAATTTAGTTCACACAAACATCTACCACAGTGAACCTACTGTGATGGAAGGCAAAGTCTTTTCTCTCCCCTGTTCTCCATGTGTCTCCCGATGTCCAAGCCCCAGGCGGGCGATGATAAGTCCCACGGCCATTTTAGGCCGTGCCGGGCGATTTACGGCCCCGCTCCCGGTCCAAATGTCACAAAGTTGGAGCCCCCGGCGGGCGCTGGCATGTCCCACGGCCATGAAGCCGTGCCGGGCGATGTATGACCCCGCTCCGGGTCGTTCCAACCCCGCGACACGGGCTGGAGAAGTCGCGTTGCGGGAGCTCCGGGAAGCGGTCTCTCTCTCCCCCCGGACCCGCGAGCTCCCGATGTACCGGTCCACCGGACCTGCGGCTGCGTTGCTGGAGCATCCGAGCCCCAGGAATCGAGTCGCAGCAGCGAGTCACCACCGCTCCCCACGTTCCGAGGCCGGCCAGTCCCACGATGGTGAGTAGTCCGCAGCTCCGCATTCTCCCGAGCCCCCGGGTCGTTCAGGCTGGAGACCGCTCCACGGTGCTAGGCCCCAACGACAACGGAGACCCGACAGGGAACAGGTCGGTTCTCCCAGACAGGGAAGAGATTTCCTGAAGAAATCTCTGTTCTTGACCGCTTTTGGCCGACTGTGCTGCGATTACCGAGAGAACGCCGCCACCTACGGCCGTCATTTTTGGCCACCTCGCTCAGAGCCCCCTCCGCCACATGTGTGCCGAGGATTTTTCCCGGCGATGAAAAATGACAGAGATATTAATGTTTTTACAAAATTCCCCATTCTCTCTGCTGCCCCCGCTGGCGGCTGGGGGAGGGACTATAAAACCCGGAAGTGTCCTGCCTCAGTCACTCTCTGCCGGAACACGAAGCGAAAGGGTCACGGCTCTCTGAGCTCAAAGGCCAAAGGCCAAAGGTATTTTATTAGTCACATTCACATACACCCAGGTGTAGTGAAGTGAAATGCTTTTTGCCATTTTGCAGCACACAAAAAAAGAATACAGACATAACACAAATGAGAGTCTTAAACACAAAGAACATCCCCCCACAATGGCTCCCACCATGAGGGAAGGCACACAGTCCAGTCCCCAACCCCAGTTCACCCATAGTCGGGCCCATTGAGGCCTCCACAGTTGCCTCTACGGAGGCCCGATGTTCCAGGCCGTTCTCGCCGGGTGATGTTGCTCCGGCGTCGGGAGGGTCCTCCCAGCGGCCTGGAAACCCTGGATCGGCCGCTTCCGCACTGAAGCCAACAAGGCCGCGCCGGTTGGAGCTCCACGACTGGCGATCTCGTCTAGAGATCCCAGGCTCCCGATGTTAAGTTCAGCGCCGCCGCCCGCAGGTGGTCGCTCCACCGTCCCGCAGTTCCGCGATGCTTTACCCGGCGGTCTCAGCACACCGGAGCTCCAGCGCGGCGACCCGGGCAAGGGACCGCCCGCTCCGCGATAGCGCTCCAGCGCTGTGCCGCCGCCGAAGCCGAGGTTCTGGGCGGTCCCCGACAGGAAACGCCGCTCCAGGCCCGCTGGTAGGCCGCGAGGACTGGTCGAAGCTGCAGCCCGGAGAAAAGCCGCCTCTCCGACGATGAAGAGACAGAGAGCTGCTGGCTGGGCAGCCGTACACAGGACAGCGCCCCGTGACTGAGCTGCGGTTCTACTCCACGGCGAGTCCCCTCCATGTGCTTTTTCAGCCAATTGATATGTGTTTTGTTTACCATGGTCTGAAGTTACTTGGCATTTTAGTATTTGTTGTAAAGAGTTTGCAAATGTGTCTAGATTGTCTTTAACATGAATGTTTATAGAAAATGAAATGCATTTGTTGTAAAGAGTTTGTAAATTTGTCTATATTGTCTTTGAAATGAATGATATAGAAAATGAAATGCATTTGTTGTAAAGAGTTTGTAAATTTGTCTTTTGTTGTCCTTGAAATGAATGTTTATAGAAAATGAAATGCATTTGTTGTAAGGAGTTTCCAAATTTGTTTCTGTTGGGTTTTAAAATGGTTGCAACCATTTTCAAATGGATAAAGCATGAATAAACGGTTTTATTTGATCAGAACTGTGTTTAAGTATAAAATTGGCGCCCATTTTGTGATTTTGGCTGTGTTGCAAGATGGCGTCGATGACGTCATTCCGGTCATCGGCAAGATGACGTCGATGACGTCATTTCCGGTCGGAGGCAATATGGAGCAAGATGGAGCTGCCTGCAGAAGACACACAGAGTTGCACGCGCATTTGAATAATTCCACAGAGCTGGCTGCTTTCTCTATGTGTGTGTTTGTTAGACGTTATTTTAAAGCAGCATTTTGTTTCAGCAACAGCACCGTCTTCAGCAGGCTTTGAAGATTCGTTTTACACACTGTATTTTAGTTGTGTGTGTGTGTGAATATATATGTGTGTGTGTGTGTGAATATATATGTGTGTGTCTGTGAATATATGTTTGTGTGTGTGTGTGTGTGTTTTTATTAGACGTTATTTAAAAGCAGCATTGTGTTTCAGCAGCAGCGTCAACAGCAGGATTTAAAGATTCGTTTTACACACTGTATATTCAACACGTTCTGAAATTACTTGGCATTTTAGTTGTATGTGTGTGTGTGTGTGTGTTTATTAGATGTTATTTAAAAGCAGCATTTTGTTACAGCAGCAGCAGCGTCTACAGCAGGATTTAAAGATTCGTTTTACACACTGTATATTCGATTCGTTCTTGCGACCTACCAGGCAACGCAGACCAATTCTTAATGATTTCGTCTCCATTTATCGACTTACAAGCATATTGTGCAACATAACCGTGGAAATTAACTGTTTCAGGATCCGGTGAAGGGTGGTCAAGAATAATAAATAGCTATTTCTCCTTCAGTCCCCTGTTTTTTATCGTCTTTTTTTCTCTCTCTATTTTCTCTCTTTTCTTCTTTCCTTCACCTCACTGTTCGATATCACGCACTTCTCTATTATTCTACTATTCTTTCTTTTCTTCCATTTACTGCTAAAAAAATAAGAAGTTGTACATAAAATG
Organism: Amblyraja radiata; assembly: GCF_010909765.2. Lineage (NCBI taxonomy): Eukaryota > Metazoa > Chordata > Chondrichthyes > Rajiformes > Rajidae > Amblyraja > Amblyraja radiata. The sequence continues at coordinate 22,209,818 of NC_045985.1, read as the reverse complement.
TAACATGTCAATATATATTAGGTATCTACAAGGTACCACATTATTGTACTTCTAATAAAATAAAATAAAATAAAAAACACGTTCTGAAGTTACTTGGCATTTTAGTATTGTGTGTGAGTGTGTGAACATGTGTGTGTGAGTATGTGTGTATGTGTGTGAATATATGTGTGTGTGTGAATGTGTGTGTGCAAATATGTGTGCGTATATGTGTGTGTAAATATGTGTGTGAACATGTGTGTGTGTCTGTGTGTGTGAGTGTATGTGTGAATATGTGTGTATGTGTATATATGTGTGTGTGTGAATGTATGTGTGTGTGTGTGAATATGTGTGTGTGTGAATATGTGTGTGTGAATATATGTGTGTGTGAATGTGTGTGTGAATATGTGTGTGTGAATTTGTGTGTGTGTGTGTGAATGAATATGTGTGTGTCAATATGTGTGTGTGAATGTGTGTGTGTGAATGTGTGTGTGTGTGTGAATATGTGTGTGTGTGACCATGTGTATGTGTGTGTGCGTGTGTGAGAATGTGTGTGTGAATGAGTGTGTGTATGTGAGAATGTGTGAGCGAATGAGTCTGTGTATGTGTGTGTAAATGAATGTGTGTGTGAATGAGTCTGTGTGTGTGTGAATGTGTGTGAGTGTGAATGAGTCTGTGTCTGTTTGTGTATATGTGTGTGCGAATGAGTCTGTATGTGTGTGTGCGAATGAGTCTGTGTGTGAGTGTGAATGAGTCTGTGTTTGAATTAGTCTGTGTGTGCGTATATGTGTGTGCGAATTAGTCTGTGTGTGAGTGTGAATGAGTGTGTGAATGTGAATGTGTCTGTGTGTGAATGTGTGTGTGAATGAATGTGTGCATTTACGTTTGTGTGTGTGAGCGTGTGTGAGTGTGAATGAGTGTGTGTACATGTCTGTGTGAATGAGTATGTGTGATTGTGAATGAGCCTGTGTGAATGTGAATGAGTGCGTGAATGAGTCTGTGTGTGTGCAAATGTGTCTGTGTGTGTGTGTGTGTGCGAATGAGTGTGTGTGACTGTGAATGAGTCTGTGTGTGCGTGTGTGTGTGAATGAGTCTGTGTATGTATATATGAGTGTGTGTGTGTGTATGGGTCTGTGTGTGTGTGAATGAGTCTGTGTGTGTGTGTATGTGTTTGTGTGTGTGTGAGTGTGTGAGGTGGAGTGTGTGTGTGATCAACAAATAATACAAATAATATAGTCTTTCGTAGTTCATAGTTTATTTGTTATGTTTAATAGCGTGGTGGCTGTCAGTAAGAAGCTGTTTCTCAATGTAGATGTTACAGTTTTCAGTTTACAAAAATCGGACGTGACTCCAGAAGTCGGGGATCAGTCAGTCCACAAGCCGTGAGAATCAATCAGTCAGTCCAAAGGCCACGAGTTAATCTCCAAGGCAGTGAGTCAGTCCAGAGGTCATGAGTAAGTCACTCACCACCACCCCCCCTCCACTGACCTCCCCCATCTCAAGGCGCTGCCCTCCGCCTGGCTATAGGATGCACCCCCTACTAAAGCCGCCCACATCCCCCCCCCCCCCGCCTTCTCATCAGCTGACGAGAACCCCCGCCTGAAGCTGTGCCCCTCCCTTGGCTGCACGACGTTTGTCATCCAGAGGGCAGCGTCTTGATGTGGGGGATGAGTCTGTGTATGTGTGTGTGAATGAGTGTGTGTGTATGAGTCTGTGTGTAAGTGTGTGTATGTGTCTGTGTGTAGTGTGTGAATGAGTCTGTGTGTTTGTGTGAATGAGTCTGTGTGTATTTGTGTGAATGAGTGTGCTTGTGTGTGTGTATGAGTATGTGAATCAGTGTGTGTGTATGTGTGTGTGAATGAGTCCGTGTGTGTGGATGAGTCTGTGTTAATGTGTGTCATTGAGTTTGTGTGTGCGTGAATGGGTCGCTGTGTGTGTGTGTGTGTGAATGTGTGTGTGTGAATATGTGTATGAGAATGTGTGTGTGTGAATATGTGTATGAGAATGTGTGTGTGTGAATGTGTGTGTATGACTCTGTGTGAGTGATTGTGTCTGTGTGTATGTGAATCAGTATGTGTATGTGTGTGAGAATGTGTGTGCAAACGAGTCTGTGAATGTGTGTGTAATGAGTCTGTGTGTGTGTGAATGACTCTGTGTGTGAGTGTGAATGTCTGTGTATATGTGTCTGAATGTGTGTGTGTGAATGAGTCTGTGTATGTGTGTGTGTGAGTCTGTGTGAGGTGGAGTGTGTGTGTATGACTGTGTGTGTGAATGACCCGCCTCCTTCACTGACATCCCTAACCTCAAGATGCTGCCCTCAGCCAGGCTATAGGATGCACCCCCTATTGAAGCCATCTCATCAGCTCATGAAAGCCCACACCTGAAGCTGTGCCTCTCCCTTGGCTGCACGACGTTAACCACCCGCCCCACCCTGACAACCCCCACCTCAAAAAAATATTTTACACAAATTCCTCAGTGTTCATTAACAACTGAAATTGTCTTTAGGCTGCTTTTTCGACATCATGTCAGGAAAAGTTAGAGGTCAAGGTGATGTGGCCATTGCTGTAGCATCCTCTGGGATAGCAGCTACATTAATGCCTGGTGGAAGAACTAGACATTCTTGATCCAAGTGACCGAGGATACATTCTGCAACATAGAGAAATACTCTAAGACGGCACATTTCATGAGGCAAGTGAGTCATTGTTTGGGATGAATGTCCAATGATTAGGAGAGAAAGCTTTGAAGCGGTGGACAGAACTCTTCAAGATGTCTTCAGCAACACTAAGCCTTTTGGTTGAAAGATGAAGGGAAATGTCAAAGGTTTCATGAAGGATGGTAACATCGACCATGAATGTTGTCATTAACAGCGTGCTTTGTTGAATGATGGCCTGAGATAAAAGCTTAGATTTTCCTTCTTAAAATTTGACCGCTGACTTTTCTCTATATTAAAATTGTCTCTTTTTATCAACAGGAAATAGTCATCAAGAGGCAGTGAGCAGCAGAACACAAGAGGCACAAGAAAGAACTTTAATAATTCTCATCTTTAACATTTAAATTGTTCTTATTTTTTAAGAGTCATTCATATTTTAAACTTTAATAAATCATGTTTGCACTTTTAATGCCTGTGTGTTCTTCATCACAATGGGAACCTAATAGGCAGGAACGGCTGCTCTGTGGGAGAGCCACTAAGAGTTCGTGATTGTACTGCCAGGCCTCAGTGACTGAGCTGCCAGCCCTCAGTGACTGAGCTGTCAGCCCAAAAATCCATTCAGCCCTCAAACTTCATACTAGCCTTCTGGAAAACAGTACCTTCGGCCCACAACACTCGTACTAGCGCAACAGAAAGTGCCCCCCCCCCCCCCCACCCCTAGCCAGCAATATTGGAGTTGGTGGAGAGGTGGAATATTGTGGTGGGTGTCCAGCCCTCCCGTGTGATGCTGGGACCCAACGGGTCCCACTTAGTCTAGTATATTACTAAAAGTTTGATCTTGACCGCTTTTGGCCCACTGTGCGGCGATTTCCGAGAGAACGCCGCAACCTACGTTTTTGGCCACCTCGCTCAGAGCCCCCCTCCGCCTTCCGGGAGCAGAGGATTTTTTCCGTCGATGATAAATGAGACATATTAATGTTTATACAAAATTCCCCATTCTCTCTGCTGCCCCCGCTGGCGGCAGGGGGCGGGACTATAAAACCCGGAAGTGTCACGAGGGTCACGGCTCTCTGAGCTGCGAAGCTACTCCACGGCGAGTCCCCTCGATGTGCTTTTCAGCAAACGGTTGTGTTTTTTGTCGGCTTGCTTACTTGCTCAGTGTTTCCCCCCTCCCCAATTGCTTGGCATTTTTAAAATTGCTTTTCAGAGAAGGGATGTGTTTTTTGTCGGCTTGCTTGCTTGCTCAGCCTTTTTTCCCCCAATTGCTTGGCATTTTTTGAATTGCTTTTCAGCGAACGGATGTGTTTTTTGTTGCCTTGCCTGATTGCTCAGAGCATTTTTTTTCCCGTGGGGGAGGGTCTATAAAACCTGTAAGTGCGTTGCCTCACTCAGTCTCTGCCAGACGCAGGAAGCGAGAGGATCACGGCTCCATGAGCTACGAAGCACGTCTGCTCCTCGGTGAGTCCCCTCGATGTGGTTTTCAGCGAACGGATATGTATTTTGTCGGCTTGCCTGCTTGCTCAGTGTTTTTTTCCCCAATTGCTTGGCATTTTTTAAATTATTTTTCAGCGAACGGATGTGTTTTTTGACGGCTTGCCTGCTTGCTCAGGGTTTTATTTCCGCAATTGCTTGGCATTTTTAAGTGCTGTTCAGCGAACGGATGTGTTTTTTGTCGCTTGCATGATCGGTGTTTCCCCCCCCCCCCCCAATTACTTGGCATTTTTTAAATTGCTTTTCAGAGAAGGGATGTGTTTTTTGTCCGCCTGCTTGCTTGCTCAGTCTTTTTTCACCCAATTGCTTGGCATTGGTTTAATTGCTCTTCAGCGAACGAATGTGTTTTTTGTCGGCTTGCTTGCATGCTCAGTCTTTTTTTCCCCAATTGCTTGGCATTTTAAAAATTTCTTTTCAGCGCACGGATGTGTTTTTTGTCGGCTTGCTTGCATGCTCGGTGTCCCCCCCCCCTCAACTGCTTGGCATTTCTTTAATTGCTTTTCAGCGAAGGGATGTGTTTTTTGTCTGCTTGCTTCCTTGCTCAGTCTTTTTTCCCCCCAATTGCTTGGCATTTTTTAATTGCTTTTCAGCGAAGGGATGCGTTTTTTGTCGGCTTGCTTGCTTGCTCTGTGTCCCCCCCCCCCCCCCCCCAATTGCTTGGCTTCTTAAAGGACTTGCTTGCAACAGTTTTCGGATGGATAATGTGAATAAACATTGTATTAGATCAGATCTGCGTTTAATTTCAAAATTGGCGCTCATTTTGTGATGTTCGCTAGGTTGCAAGATGTCGTAAGTTCCTGTTAGCGGCATGCTGCCGCTGAGTGCGCCATTTCCGGTTCGTGGCAAGCAGCGAGAGTGTGACGTCAAGATGGCGGCAAGTGCAGGCGCTGTTAAATAATTCATGTTTACACTCACTATGGTGAGTGTGTTTGTAGGACATTATTAAAAGCATGATTTTGCTTCAGCAGCAACCTCCACAGCAGGATTGAAAGATTCGTTTTACACACTGTATATTCAACACGTTCTGAAGTTACTTGCCATTTTAGTATTGGGGGCGTGTGTGTGTGCATGTGTGTGAGAATGAGTCTGCGTGTGAGTTTGTGTGTGATTGTGAATGACTCTGTATGTGTGTGTGTGTGTGTATGTGTGAATAGTCTGTGTGTGAGTGAATATGTGTGTGTGAATGTGTGTGTGTGAATGTGTGTGTGTTTGAATGAGTCTGTGTGTGTGAATTAGTCTGTGTGTGTATGAGTCTGTGTGTGTGAATGAGTGTGTGAATGAGTGTGTGTGTGTTAAAATGCGTGTGAATGAGATTGTGTGTGTGTGTGAATGAGTCTGTGTGTGTGTGAATGAGTTTCTGTGTGTGTGAATGTGTGTGTGAATAAGTGTGTGTGTGTGCATGAGTGTGTGTGTGAATGAGTCTGTGTAAATGTGGTTGTAAATGAATCTGTGTAAATGTGGTTGTGAATGAATCTGTGTAAATGTGTGTGTGAATGCGTATGCGTGTATGTGTGAATGAGTGTGTATGTGTGTGTGTGTGTGTGAATGTGGCTGTGTATGTGTGATCAACAAATAGCACAAATAATATAGTCTTTCGTAGTTCAGAGCTTATTTGTTATGTTTAATAGCCTGATGGCTGTCAGGAAGAAGCTGTTCCTCAATGTAGATGTTACAGTTTTCAATTTACAGAAGTCAGTCGTGACTCCAGAAGACGGGCATCAGTCAGTCCACAAGCCGTCAGTCAGTCCAAACGCCATGAGTTAATCCCAAGGCAGTGAGTGAGTCCAGAGGTCATGAGTAAGTCGCTTACTCCCCCCTTCCCTCTACTGACATCCTCCACCTCAAGTCGTATATTGATTTTATAAAAATAAAACGCTAGCATTTACTGCTGTGATTTTTGGCCACAATACTTAGATCCCCCTCCACATGTCAGGACCAGAGGAGTTTTCCCATCGATGAGAAATAAAATACATTAATGTTTAAAAAGTGTTGCGATTCTCTCTCCTGTCAATCACTCCACGAAGGACACGCCCCTTCCGATGGGAGGGGAGGAGCTATAACCCCGGAAGTGCGGGCGTGGCTCAGCCTCTGCAAGATTGGGGAGGGAGAGGGTCACGACTCTCAGTCTGAGCTGGAAATCTACAGAACACTGAGAATACTGACCTGTGAGTGCCCTGTATGTGTTTATATACTGTGCCCTTTGCAACAGTGTGCTTTTGCAACTGTATGCCTTTTGCAACTGTAAAAAAATAAGAAAATGTCTAAAATTGACTGTCCACCCTTTCCCCCTTCTCTCTCACAGCCTCTCACCTGTTTGCGGCAGAATTTCTGGCCGTTTCTGAGCTGCCAGCCTGCCAGGCCTGAGTTACTGAGCTGCCAGGCCTGGGTGACTGTGCTGTCAGCCCAAGAATCCATTCGGCCTACAATGCCAATACTCGCCATCTGGAACCCATTCCCTTTGGCCGACAACACCCATGCTAGCACTTCAGAAAGCCCCGCCCCCAACACTGGCCAGGAATCTCGGAATTGGTGTAGAGGTGGAATATTGTGTTGGGGGACCAGCCGCGTCGTACTTCGTTTAGTTTCGACTATAAATGCGTCAATTCATTTTATTGCGTTTTATGCCGTCCATTGCCAGAGGCATGCGCACGCATACATACACACACGCACACGCACGCACGCACGCACGCACGCACGCACGCACGCACGCACGCACGCACGCACGCCGCACGCACGCACGCACGCACGCACGCACGCACGCACGCACGCACACACACACACACACACACACAGACACACACACACACACACACTCACACACACACACACACACACACACACATACACACAACCGGCAGCCTGGCAAGGGTCTATGGGATGGAGCTTGGTACCTATAACCATTATACTGTTTTAAAATGAAAAGATGAATTCATCAACAATATAAAATCGAACATTGTGGATATGCTAATTCTGATTGAACTTGCAACTTACAAATGTTGACTGGCAGGGACATTTCAAAGTGAGATAGGAAGGGCTCAGGATGAGTAAATTGCTATTAGTGTTCTCCAGCTCAGCTGATGTCGGCAGGACGAGATAACTCTGGCTGACGAGGGACATTGAAGCTCTGGTCAGGAGAAGAAGTGGATACGTATCAGGTATCGGCAGCTGGTAACAATTGCATGCCTTGAGAGTTACACGGAACACACCTGAATGGATGCACCTCGGGTGGAAATCCGGAGAACAAAAGGGGAACATGATATATTCCTGGCATATGTGGTAAAGCGAAGTTCCAAAGGTTTCTATAAGTAATTTACGAAGAAAGGGTTGCAATAGACGAGTAAAAGTGTGGTCATCTGTTTATACAACCGCGGGTGATGGCCAAGGTCGTAAACCTACTGATCGGGTATAGTCAGCATGGCCTTCTTAAACATGCCCCTCAGATCTCGAAACTCATCCATGGATACATTTGATCCCGGCTTCCTATACCTGTCCGTTGCCTCCTTCTGCCTTACCAGAGGCTCAATTTAGTTCCGGTGTTGTACTTCCGGTGGCGCTGGTGCCAGCAGCCTCCACCTTCAGCCCGGTATCTTTTTGTTTTTTTGTTTTTTTAGTTATGTTAAAGTGTGTTTTTTATGTTTTTTTAAATGTCTTTATGTGGGGGAAGAGGGCACGGTAAGGGGGATACCGTCCTTCGGTCGCTTCCTGGAGAGGACGCGACTATTATTCGAGTCGCGTCCTCACCCCTCCAGCGGCCTACCTACTGGATTGGCGCGGCCTTTCCTGCCGGGATCGACCAGAGCTCCAGCAGCGGCGGGACAGCGCTGTAACATCGCGGGGCTGGCGATGCCTTACCGGGGATCGCCGTCTGGAGCCCGGAGTGCTGGACTTGCTGCACCGACATCATGGAGCTGCGGTTTGCGGAGCTCCCAACGCGGGCGACGCTGATCAACAACGCGGGGTCCTGCGACTCCGCCCGGCTCGGCCTGCGGAATCGGAAGCTGCGGACTCTGGCTGCGGGAGGCGGCTGATCAGGAGGTCCGGGCCGCTGAGGAGGAGGATGTTCACCGTCGGGGATCGGCGTCGGCGTTCTACCAGCCCGGCGTGAGGGCCTGAACATCGGGCCGCCCGGTGCGGCGACTGCGGGTGCTCGGAAGGCCCAGACCACGGATGAACATCTGGGAAGATCGGAGGGGAGGCTGGCTGGACTATGGTGCCTTCCTCACCTTGGTGCCACTGTGTTATGTTGTGTCGTGGACTTTCTGTGTTTGTGCTTTTCTTTTTTTAATTCAATTTTATTTTTAATATGTTTTATTATTTATTATTTATTCATTTTTATGATACTGCCTGTAAGGAAAATTCATTTCGTTGTCTCTAATTGAGACAATGACAATAAATTTGAATACAATACAATACAATACAAGAATACAAAGTTCGTCATCCAAGCTTCCTTACTCCCACCTGCTTTGCATCTCACTCTAACAGGAACATGCATGACATCGATAACGGCCACCACACATTTAACAACACTCCACTTACCCGACGTTTGTTTGTCTGGAAATAACTTGGTCCGATCAACGTTAACAAGTAATTCTCTAATACCATCAAAGTTCCTAATTCTTCAGGGAACGGGGGTTCCCCTCCCCTACTATATATGAGGCTCGCACCAGGGTCTCTTCCATACCCCGTAACACTGCTCTCGCTCCCCCCCTCTCGTAACAAGGGCAGAGTCCCCCTAGTCCTCACCTTTCACCCCACTAGCTGTCGCATACAACACATAGTCCACCGTCATTTTCGCCACCTTCTACGTGACCCCACCACTGGCCACATCTTCCCATCTCCCCCCCCCCCCGGTCTGCTTTCCGCAAAGACCGCTCCCTCCGTAACTCCCTTGTCAATTCTTCCCTTCCCTCCCGTACTACCCACTCCCCAGGCACTTTCCCTTGCAACCGCAAGAGATGCTACACTTGTCGCTTTACCTCCCCCCTCGACTCCATTCAAGGACCCAAGCAGTCGTTCCAGGTGCGACAGAGGTTCAGCTGCATCTCCTCCAACCTCATCTATTGCATCCGCTGCTGTAGGTGTCAGCTAATCTACATCGGATAGATCAAGCGTAGGCTTGGCGATCGTTTCGCCGTACACCTCCGCTCGGTCCGCGTTAAACAACCTGATCTCCCGGTGGCTCAGCACTTCAATTCCCCCTCCCATTCCGAATCCGACCTCTCTGTCCTGGGTCTCCTCCATGGCCAGAGCGAGCAACACCGGAAATTGGAGGAGCAGCACCTCATATTCGGCTTGGGCAGTCTGCACCCTAGCGGCATAAACATTGAATTCTCAAATTTCCGGTAGCCCTTGCTGTCTCCTCGCCTTCTCAGCTCTCCCTCAGCCCTCGGGCTACTCCTCTTCCTTTTTCCCTTCTTCTCCCCCCCTCACCCCCCATCAGTCTGAAAAAGCGATTCGTCCCGAAACGTTGCCTATTTCCTTCGCTCCATCGGTGCTGCTGCACCCGCTGAGTTTCTCCAGCACTTTTGACTACCTTCGATTTTCCCGCATCTGCAGTTCCATCCTAAACACTACCATCAAGGTTAGCCTTGTCCCTGTTCAGAATGTTAAGTGGTGAGCTCACCCTGACTCGATCCAAAACTATCCTGAAGCTAGTAGTACAGGGATCGCTAAAAGGTTTGCCCACCAACTCTTTCGTTACTTACCCTTCCCAAGCTCCAATAAAGTAGATGTAGCTATAATAACGGAACAATGTAATTAAACCAGAGAAGGTATGGAAATATGCAGGCCAAGACAATCGTTTCTGTATTGAATCGCCAATATTGTTTTTGTTTGTTTGGAGAGATAGCACGGAGACAGAACCCTCCAGCATGGAGAAATTACAGGATTATTCGCCAGCATGGAAGGTTTTCTACTTGAAATCTCATCTCACTATGTCGACGGTGCCCGATCAGGTGAATATTTTAATAATTTCCAGTTTTAATTTGAAACGTCCAGCATAGGCAGCATGTTTCATTTGCTGTTGAGATAAACTCTGACCTCTAGACAGTGACCCGGAACCAGAGTTGGATGTGACACCGCCGTTCACTTTTGTCTTTCACAAGATCGTGCTATTCTGTGCTCTCGATTCCACCCGAAGTAAACGTGTGTAATGGGAATCTCCCCGTGAGTAGATGTTACCCATTGTCCAACATAATCTTATTTGCCGGCCCATATCTTTTTCCCAAGCAGCGCGTCTCGCACTTGTATAAAACGGCTCACGCGTAATCTCCTGGTTCTTACTCTTTAGTAACTATGACACTTGAATACCGCCAACATCTTTTTGGCCAAAAACCACGTTCTCTAACTTCCCAATTAATCAACATCAGCCATAGACAGTATCTAATCCGGGTCTATTTCACTCCAAAGCAGCAATTTACCGCTGCCCGTTGGCGGTCCCTTGGTTCGGATTGTCCGCTGTCGTCAAATAAATCAGTTGATATGGAGTCATCGTCACACTAGCATCTCAGTTTAGAGAGAAAAGACGTTGGATTAAAAACACCTAAACTCCTACTACAGGTCTATTGGAATAACATGAGATGTAATCCATGCAGTGTTTTTGATGACTGAGTAAGGGCTTCGTGTTCTTGGCAAAGTTTATAGGAGATGAGATGGGCAAGTTTTCCAAAAAGAGAGTCGTGAAACACGCTGCCAGGGTTATGGTGGAAGCACATATCCTGGCGCTAATCAATCGCCGCGTTCCTATGTATTCATCGATTTCTTGCCAGGTTTCTGCAGCCTCCACGTCTCTTTCAGCTATGTCTCCAACCGTGCCCACTACAAACAGTGTGACGAGTGATCCCCACCCGAAGCGCCGCTTGTCACTTTTCTCTAGAGATGCTGCCTGTCCCGCTGATTTACTCCAGCAAGGTGCTTCCCTTTCTGTAAACTAGCCTCTGAAAGTCCTTGTTTCCGCGATTTCTTGTGTTCACACGGACAACGTAACCCTTCCTTCATGTCGCAGTGTTTCCCGGGATCGTAATGGTTCCTCTCGGATGTCTGTAGTTCCCCAGACGCAATATACGAAGTGATATTTCTTAGTTCTGAATGTGCGATGATGTGAAATAAATCTATTAACATTCGACGTTGTAATCGATTTATTGAGAGAGAAAATGCACGAGTTAAAATGACTGAATCTGAATTCCTACTCTTTTCTATTCACATCATATCTAACGCATTTTCAGTGAATGATGAGCGAGTAAATGCTTCGTGCGTAAAGGAGTTTGCCAGATGTGATGTTTTACAGAGAGGGCGGAGGGAGTATTGGGCGTGTTGCCGAGGGTGGTGGCGGAATTGGATTCCAAGGAGGCATTTAAGGGGCTTTTGTATGGGTACATTGATATGCAGGGGATGGAGGGATGTGCAACATGGGGGGCCATAGTTTAACGTGGCATTAAGTTTGGCACGGACGTTGTGGGCCGTGTGCGCTGTTGGTGTTCTTCACTGTTCCATGTTTCATGCACCGTTCAAGGTGTTTCGGCTCCTGGTGCACGGATTCCGTTTCCCTTCGCATTTCGGATCTAGATAATGTGGATGTGTGTGTGTGTGCGTGTGTGTGCGTGTGTGTGTGCGAGAGAGAGGGAGAGGCACATGCGCTTACACATTGAGAGCAGTATCGTTCCCCATATCTGAGGAGGGACGTGGTGGCGCTGAGCCACCACGTATGGTGGGTGTTTGAAGGCACTGGACTGTTGCGCGCTGGTGTTTAGAAGGATGGGGGCAGACTTTATTGAAACTTACCTAATAGTGAAAGGCCTGGATTGAGTGGATATGAAGACGACGTTTCCACGAGTGGGAATAGGACCAGTTGCACAGCCTCTGAATAAAAGACATGCCTTTCGTTAGGAAATGAAGATGAATGTTGGTTTACCAACGTTGCGCATAGCTGTAACATAGTCGAATACATACTCAATGGTTCCACTTAAGAAGGCAAGCGTCATTCTCCGGTGGCTGCTATGAAGCAGTGAAGGCAGCTGCACTGAGCTCTCCTCCAGACAAATCGTGTTTAAAGTCGACTGCCATGCCAGGATCGATTTAAAAACTCTTACCGGGATTGCTGAACGTCGAGGGCACTGATTCCATCAAACGGTGCCGGTGGATTCGGGATTTTAAACGATTTTATCGGTAAAAATCGGATGAAAAAGAGAAGAGGTCAGAGAGGACCCAAGAAGACTACAATCAGTCTCCAGCTCCAAAAAGCTCTGGATGAGCTTGAAACCACTCCTGAACCCACTTTTGAAAGTTTAGAAGAGGAGCTGGAGCCTCAACAACCAACAAGCGATATGGCTGCGAGAAGTGATACAAAGGAGAAAGAAATGAAAAGCTGGGAAGAAACGGAAAGAGCTAATATTATTAGACATTACTAAAGATCTTCAGAAGCAATTTGCCACAATTAACTCTACAATTCAGCACCATTTCTCCACTATGGAGGACAATCTTTCAAAGAAAATTGATAATAGCTGCGGCGAAGTAAAAGAGCTTTATGTAGCCCTGAACCAGCAGTTTAAAGATTTGGAGTCGAGGACTGCGAAGGAATTGGAAAGTATGCAGAGAGATTATAACAATAAACATGCCTCCCTGCTGAAGCAATTAACAGACACGGAAAACTTGATGGAAGAGAAGGAGGGTGAAATGGAACAGACGAGCCACGAAATAACAGGTTTGAAAAAACAACACGATATGAATTGGGAGCTAACGAATAAACTGAATGAGAAATGTCAAGATTTAGAGGCTAGATCCAGAAGGCAAAACCTGAGAATAATAGGAGTTAAAGAGGGTGCGGAACACGGCTTTCAAATGCGTGAGTTTATCACTAATCTACTTAAAGATGTTTTCAAACTGCCAGAAAAACCAAAGATAGATGTGACACATCGAGTGGGTCGCTTCCAAAAACATGTTAGTGCTTCGCCAAGGCAAATTATCGTAAAGTTCCTAGACATTTCAACTTCAGAAAATCTATTAAAGAAGATACCCTATGTAGAACATCTTACATTCGCTGATAATATCGTAAGATTCTACAGGGATTATCCTCGGGAAATTCTGGCAAAAAGACGCGAGTTTAAAAGGGCAAGCAGTATTTTATATGAACATTCTGAAATTCGTTATGGCGTGATCTATCCAGCGAAAATGCTAATTTCGTTTAAAGGCAAGCAACGCTCATTCACGGATCCGGACTCTGCTTGCAAATATGCCCAGGCAATTTTAAACAAAATTCAAGGAGGAACAGAATAATAGCCATTCTATCTGTGGAACTTGTTTTCTCTGTTTCAATTAAGACACTCGAACTGCTCAGACGCTTACCAGACAGGCTTATCTGGCAAGAATGTGTTTTTCAATAACACAGCCCGAATTAAATTTCTGAACTGAAAGCACAGATGGAAGCTCAAGGTCGCAGGCTCGTTGCCAAGTCCTTCAGCCCTGACAACTATAAGACTGTCCCCTTTTGAAATGGCCATGATATGATGCATCTGTCCAGCACTATATGACCTATTATTTACACATATAACATATAACTAACTAACTAATTAACTACTTACGCGCAATAAACTCAACTAACTAATATCCGGTGGGCGGCGCGACTCACGTCGCAGCGGCTTCTGCAGTCCGTCTGTCTTTTTATTATTTTCTGTCTCGTTTTAATGTAGTTTTTATTTTATTTTTTGACGGGGTATGTGTGTGGAGGGCGGGGGGTGGGGGGGGGGGACTTTAAAATCTTTTCCCTGCACGAGAGACCCGACCTTTGCTTTGTCGGGTCTCCGTTGTCGTTGGGGCTGCAACGTGGAGCGGCCTCCGGCAGGAACGACCTGGGGCTCCAGTCGCGGAGCTGCGGACCTACTCACCATCACGGAGCTGGCCGAGCCCGGAGCGGGTGGAGCGGTGGTGGCGCGCTGCTGTGACCCGACCCCCGGAGTTTCGGGGGCTCCGACCGCAGGTCTGGTGGACAGGAACACCGGGATCCCGCAGGTCCCTGCTGGGAGACCGCTTTTCGGGGCTTCTGCAGCGGCGACGTCTCCCGCCCGAGTTGCGGGGTTGAAGATTACCTGGAGCGGGGCCTTACATCATCGCCCCGCGCGGCTTGGAATTGCCGCGGGACTTTGCTACCGCCCACTGGGGTCTCCAACACCAAGACCCGGAGCGCGGCCTTGCATCACCCGGCGCGTCTTTAATGGCTTCGGGACAATTACCATCGCCCGCCGGGGGCTTTGACTCTGGCATGGGGGGGGGGGGGGGGGGGGGGGGGGCGGGGGGGGGGGGGGGGGGGGGAGAGGGAAGTGCAGGGGAGAGATACGTTTTTGCCTTCCATGGATGTCTGTGTAAATTGTGTTGTGTCTTGGGTCTTTTTCTTTTTGTATGTATGACTGCAGAAACAACATTTCAATTGGACCTCAACGAGGTTCAAATGACAAATACATTTGTATTGTATTGTATTGTAACGTTAAAGGCGTAATGTACTATACTAACACGAATAATTATATAGCAGGAAGGATGGGGGAGGTTAGACATATATTTTAAATACTAATTATGAATTAACTAACATAGAGGTTAATGAAAAGTGTAATTATTGACGAGGTAATTTAACCCATAATTACTTTTATTTTAGTCCAAATCTTCTAGCTTCTCTTTGATTCTATTTTACTTCGGAGTCACGTGAGTGATTACATGAAGAGCCCGCCAGTACGCATGCGTTTCGGGGACATAGTTGCAGAATAAGGGGGGGGGCTCTTTTAAAACTGAGATGAGGAAGAACTTCTTCACCCAGGGGGTGGTTAATTTATGGAATTCACTGCCCCAGGGAGCAGTGGAAGCAGAAACTTTAAATATATTTAAGACTATAATATATGGTTTTTTAGCTGCCAAGGGGATAAGGGGCTACGGGGAGAGGGCAGGGATATGGACCTAGGTATGGTTAGTATAGTAAGACCTGAGTGATCTCCTGGACAAGTGTCGATCGCCTGGATTGGGGTCGGAGAGGAATTTCCCGGATTTTTTTCCCGAATTGGACCTGGGTTTTTATCCGTTTTTTTGCCTCCCCCAGGAGATCACGAGGTTCTTGGGGTGGAGAGGGGTGATAGCGGTATAAAGGGGAGGGTAGTGTCTTGTGTTCTGTGTCTTGTGTCTACTGTTTGTGGGTAAGTGTGTCTGTTTAGTGTTCAGCCATGAGCGAATGGCGGTGCGGGCTCGACGGACCTGGTGGTCTACTCTCGCACCTACTTTCTATGTTTCTATGTTTCTATGTTTCTTCTGTCAGAAGAGTGCTGGGGTCAAGTCTAGGGCAAACCCTGGACAGGTAAACAGATGTAAGAGCTGTAACAATGAGGTGATGCATTTTCTAAGTCACAAAGTACATAGAGTGCATTATTGGTCCTTTCCTGATAGAAATACAGGAATACTTATGTTGTGACTGAAGGATTTAGCAGTCCAAAAATTTACTGACAAATTCCATTCCCATCTGGGAAGTCACACGGGAATGTCTGTCTATGTTTCAGGGGGAACAACAGTGCAGCTGTGAGTAAAGCTAACTGGGAAAGATCTACAAACCAGCTTAGAAGCCAGCATATACCATATGTTTTCTATCTACTGCAGGGGCAAACATTAGCTGACACCATAGCTGTCACTTGCCACCGGGGATTGTAAATCCCTGAATGTACTAAACTAATCAATTTATGCATCTGGTTACATCCAACCGGGATTGACGCAGGCCTGTAAACCCGAAACCTCCTAGCAAAATCTTTTTATTTGGAGGTGACCTATCTAGAAGGTCAAGGAGTTGGACAATGAAGCCAAACTGGAGCTCATCTAAACGTCCAAACATCATCCTCAAAGGTATCGCCCCTATGCTGGAAGATGTGTACACCCACAACACACGGCCTCGGGGATCCAGAAGAAAACAGTAAAACCAGAAGGAAGCAAGGAGGTTGGTGCGAGAAGACATCGAATAAATAACTTGTTGACACATATCTTAAACAGTATCCGGGGATGCACAATAGAATTTTACAACACATAAGCTTCTAGTCCAGCTGATATATCGAGAGAAGAATTTGGAGGAGAACACCAAATGGATATTGGGCTATAGTATTTGCTGATGTTTCTACACGATATGGAACAACAGATGCCGATCTACTCGTATCCAGACATAATCACCAATTACCAAATATGTCATATGGGATACAGACCCTGGACATCAGCAACAGATGGGGTTTTAGCTGCATTGGAAGGGAAGAATTATTATCTACGCATTCCCTTCCTAACATAATAGGATATGGCGCTTGACGCATCAAACATAGATCAGATCTCGGCCTTTTGGCTAAGATCAAGCATAATATCTGTTCTTATCAGTTTAAATATCTGAGATGTCCCTTATCTAGGGACCATATATTAATAAATGTAAAAAAAAATAAAAAAATAAAAAAATAATACGATATATTCGTTTTAAGAACAGGAACCTTTTCTATTGTTAAGTATATTCGTTTTTAAGAACGAAAATGGCAAGCATTGATTCAAAGGATGCTTACTATTTCAGTACCCATAACAGGTGACCACGGACGTTATTTTTATCTAATTGGATGGCTCAGCTCTAGCAGTATAGAGCACTACCTAATGTGTTTACATTAGCACCTATGTTATTTACAAAATATGACAACCAGCCACACAATGGTAATGGCTTCTTTGGATGACATACTAATTGTGTGGAAACTTAGGACGGGCTGAACAAACGGTAACAGCCACTTAACAATTATTTGGAAACTAGGTTTCATTATCCATCCAATTAAATCAACATTAAAGCCTTCAAACTAAAGGGATTATTTGGGATTCACCATTAACTCAGTTCCTCATGTCAGTAACTTTGCCACAGAGGTTACAACCTTAATAGAGGCATACAGCAAAATCATTGACATGAGGATACACCATCCATCAGACTGGTAGCAAGCATATTGGCAACATATGGTTTCCAGCCACATAATTCAGACCCTTACATTATAAAGATTTACAGAGGGCCAACATATGAGCTTTTAAAATTAATGGTGATCATTTCGATAGAATGATGAAGCCATACAGAAGCCATATTGGAACTAAATTGTGGAAAGATAATATTGGGCATTGCTCCAATCCTATCATTGTCAGCAACCAGTCTATGGTCCTACATATGGATGCTATGCACTAGGATGGTGTGTTACCAATTCCATCTCCAGCTGTGGAGGAAGATGGAGTACACGGGAAGCATCATTATTACTAACACTGGGCATAACTACCTGGAAATGTTGGGTGTTTTTTCATGGCCTAAAGTCATGTTGCTCTGGAATATATTAAACAGGTTATTAGATTATAAATTAACAACACTACTGTGGTAGCACATATCAACCACATGGGTGAAAGGGAATCTACATCATGTAACAATCTGGCCAACACAATTTGGCAACCTCATCAGGGGGGGTACTAAGGGAAATATTACGAGATTCTGCGTCTGGTGTTTTAATAGTACCCGACTGACCTACCCAACCATGGTTCTAGGTGGTACTGGGAATGAGATTAGAACCATGCAGCACCATCCAAAACAGACGGCCAGAGCAATGGACATGATCACAGCGGGCCACAGACAATCAACCTAAAGACAATGTCTAAAATACATAAACTAATGGGAGATGTGTTGCAACCATAATACATCATCCAGTCTGTTTGGAAGCTTTGTTAACCTACAGGGGCATAGTATTAGTGGCATCAACTGTGCCAGAAGTGACCCATCTACTTACCTATGGCAAGAGAACGGAACAACAGCTTATGAGGGACACGTTTTATGGGAATTTCCCAAAGACCAGGTATTCCCAAATATGGGACATCAGCATCGTCTTAACGTTGTTAAAGAACTGGGCTCCAGCCACAGCGCTGCCATTACAGTTTTTGACATTTTACAAAATTGACATGCTGATAGCTTAGGTCACGGCACTAAGGACTCAGTCCCTACCAAATTAAGGCTGGATAACTTGACCAGTTCACCTGGCAATTTACACTTCTATATTCAGGAATTAGGGAACTAAACAGACAGGGGTAAGCAGGCCTTAAAATACCATTTTTAGAGCCTACCCTACAGATGATTGACTGTGTTGTGAGACATCTACAAATATACATGGAACAAACCTAGACCATCAGTGGCACAGAAGAGGAACTTCTCATCAACGACAGACAGCCTCATTAAAGAATAACAGGCCAGGCCAGCTAAAAAGCTAACATAGTATTGACAAAAGTTGGTGTAAACACTAGCTGGGTTAAAATCTCACTCCACCAGGCTGCAGCAACGTCGGCAGCATTTAAATTGGAGGTTCCTATGGATAAAATCCTCAGGACTGCAGGATGGGCATCGGAAAGACCATTCTAAAGATTATAACTAACCAGTAATGGAAACTGGAATTTTTCAGAAACATTGTTAAGTTTCTGTACCATAATTTACCCAAAAAAAACAGAGGCTATCAATTATTATTAACTTTATGGTTATTTATATATATCATATTGATGTTTAATATGTTATCACTATTCTCCCCAAAACCAAGGCGGACGTGATGATGGACTCGTTCCACGGCTTGAATCACAGAGCTTTGAAATCTTCATGTAGTCACTCACGTGACTCCGAAGTAAAATAGTAAGATTAAACGAGAACTTACCAGTTCGAAGTTTGAACTGTATTTTATGAGGAGTAACGTTGAGGGAATACATGCCCTCCGCTCCCACCCTTGATCATAAACACGACTGGTATATTTTCTCTAATCTTACTATGCTTAAGTCATTACAGGTATCTGTGATTCACTCCGCTGCTTTGAAGAATGATACGCATGCGTACTGGCGGGCTCTTCATGCATTCCCTCAACGTTACTCCTCATAAAATACAGATCAAACTTCGAACTGGTAAGTTCTCGTTTAATCTTACTATTTTAAACTATTCAGCTATTAATTAACCTGATATGATAATTTTGGTTACAACTAGAGGGAACCGACTAACGTTGGGTTACACTTTAATAGGGGGGTAAGGCCCAGTGCATAATCTCATCAATGGAGGTCAATTTAAAAACAATTCTAGCTACCATTGGTGGCATTTTTGTAAGATATCGCTTTTTTGATAACTTACACTCACTTTTTTTTGTTTATTCACAATTATGTGTTGTATGACTTAACAATGTTTATGTACACTTTATGTTTTCCTCTTTCCCTTAATTATGTTTAATAGTGTGAGGAGATGTAAAACTACTGCAGAAATTATGAAGGACAACTCTGGAATCGGGATTCCGAGGTACTTGGGCTGCATCACATGAATCATACAGTCTGGTAATAATAGCCAATGCAAGATAACAGTCGAACAAATATCGGAGGTCTCACTTTAACCATATAACCATATAACCATATAACAATTACAGCACGGAAACAGGCCATCTCGGCCCTACTAGTCCGTGCCGAACAATAATTTTCCCTTAGTCCCAGCTGCCTGCACTCATACCACAACCCTCCATTCCCTTCTCATCCATATGCCTATCAATTTATTTTAAATGATACCAACGAACCTGCCTCCACCACTTCCACTGGAAGCTCATTCCACACCGCTACCACTCTCTGAGTAAAGAAGTTCCCCCTCATGTTACCCCTAAACTTCTGTCCCTTAATTCTGTAGTCATGTCCTCTTGTTTGAATCTTCCCTATTCTCAAAGGGAAAAGCTTGTCCACATCAACTATGTCTATCCCACTCATCATTTTAAAGACCTCTATCGTACCCCCTTAACCTTCTGCGCTCCAGAGAATAAAGCCCTAACTTATTCAACCTTTCTCTGTAACTTAGTTGTTGAAACCCAGGCAACATTCTAGTAAATCTCCTCTGTACTCTCCCTATTTTTTTGACATCCTTCCTATAATTGGGCGACCAAAATTGTACACCAAACTCCAGATTTGGTCTCACCAATGCCTTGTACAATTTTAACATTACATCCCAGCTTCTATACTCAATACTCTGATTTATAAAGGCTAGCATACCAAAAGCTTTCTTTGCCACCCTATCTATATGAGATTCCACCTTCAATGAACTATGCACGGTTATTCCCAGATCCCTCTGTTCAACTGCATTCTTCAATTCCCTACCATTTACCATGTACGTCCTATTTTGATTTGTGCTGCCAAGGTGTAGCACCTCACATTTATCAGCATTAAACTCCATCTGCCATCTTTCAGCCCATTCTTCCAAATGGCGTAAATCACTCTGTAGACTTTGGAAATCCTCTTCATTATCCACAACACCCCATATCTTGGTATCATCTGCATACTTTCTGTAGTTGGAACATCAGAGGTGCGAACGAGCCAATTAAGAGGGGTAAAATTCTGGCACAATTAAAATAATTAAATATGAATATTGCTTTCCTACAAGAGACACATTTGAAACAACAAACTCAGATCAGACTAAGGGCAAACTGGATAGGTCAACCCTATTAGTCCTCATTCACCTCTAAAGCAAGAGGCACGGCCATTATAATTCGGAAGGGTATACCTTTTAAATGAAAGAAATCCATATCTGATAAAGAGGGAAGATACGTTATAGTCACGGGAGAAATTTACAATACACCATTAACTATGATAAATATTTACGCGCCTAATTTTGATAACCCACAATTTTTAAAGAAAATAATAGATTTAATCGCAGAGCATAATTATCAAAATATAATAATGGGGGGAGTTTTAACTGTGTTATAGATCCATACTTAGATAAATCAATAAAGGTAGGGAAGCGTCTTGTTAAAACTAAGGCCTGTGAATTTTTAAATACTTATATAAAAAATAACAACATAGCTGATGTTTGGAGAATAGCAAATCCAAGTGGTAGGGAATATTCATTTTACTCATCAGTTCATAAAACTTATTCACGAATTGACTATTTCTTATTGGACACAAAATTAATCCCTTATACGAATAAACCATCATATCATAATAGTATTATTTCATGATCATTCACCATTGACTCTTTTACTTAAAATTGAGGGAATGCCGGGTATAAAACCTTTTTGGAGATTCAACGCACACATATTAAATAACCCGCATGGCTATGAGTATATAAAAGAACAAACACATTTTTTTTCGAAATCAATGACACGCCGGGTATTTCTGCACCGCTATTATGGGAAACCTTCAAGGCATATATTCGCGGCGTCATAATCTCTTACCAAAGTTTTCAAAATAAGGAAAATAAAAGAGAACTTCAGCGGATAGAACAGGAAATAAAATTACTAGAACTGGACAATGCAACTGACCCAACCATAGATAAACATAATAAGATAACTTTATTGAAATATAAAATCAATAGAATACTATCGGCAAGAGTAATAAGATTATTCCAAATTACAAAACAAGCACACTTCGAATTTGGGGATAAGCCACATAAATTACTTGCGAGGCAACTGAAGCAACAAGTAAAGGAAAAAACTATCACTAAAATTAAATCGGATAAGGGTGAGTTTCTAACGCTGCCAAAGGATATTAATAAGAGGTTTGCCCAATTTTATCATAATTTATATACATCTAAAATAAATACAGATGTTAGTAAAATTACAAATTTTTTAGATAATTGCAATCTCCCAAAATTGGATAGTTTAGAACAAGAGCAATTAGGAGCACGGATTACTAGTGAAGAAATAAAACAAATAATAAACTCACTGAAAAATGGGAAAACCCCAGGACCAGATAGTTTTAGTAATGAATTTTATAAAAGATTTCAGGAATCAATTGTGCCAAGATTATTCAATTTATACACGCAGGCTTATACCGAAAATAAACTACCAGAAACCCTAACAGAAGCAACAATAACGCTTATACCAAAAAAAGATAAAGATTTAGATGAACCGGGTTCTTATAGAGCTATTTCACTTCTAAATGCGGATCAGAAAATTTTAGCAAAGATTCTAGCTAGAAGACTAAATAATTATATTAACAATTTAATAAATACGGATCAAACGGGATTTATACCCAAAAGACAATCATTTAATAATTTGAGAAGGCTTTTCAATATAATGTACTCTCACAATGAGGACAATGAAGATATTTCAGTTGTTACGCTGGATTCAGAGAAGGCATTTGATCAGGTAGAATGGCAGTATTTATACAAGGTACTCCACAAATTTAATACGGGAGAGAATTTTATTAGATGGGTTAAACTACTTTACGATAGACCTACGGCAAGAATATTAACTAACAATATGCTATCTCCAAAATTTTACTTATCAAGGGGTAATAGGCAAGGTTGTGCCTTATCATCATTGCTATTTGCCCTTATGCTGGCCGAAAGGATTAGAAATCACCCGAATATTCACGGATATAACACTAAGGACTCAAAGAATAAAATGTCATTATACGCTGATGATATCCTTTTATATATTACTAATACACAAACGAGTATACCCACATTATTAAGATTAATTGAGGAATTCGGCTCTTTTTCAGGATATAGAATAAGTTGGAATAAAAGCGAAATCATGTCTTTAAAACCACAGGATTCGAGACACTTACTAAAATCCCCCTTCAAAATTGCAACAGAAAAATTCAAGTATCTGGGTATTCAAATTACGAGAAGACACAAATCATTATTTAGTGCCAATTTTATGCCACTATTAAATTTTGGAAAACGCTCCCGCTCTCATTGATAGGTAGAGTTAACGCTATAAAAATGATTTTCTTACCACAATTAATATATTTGTTTCAAGCGATCCCAATATATATTCCAAAATACTTTTTCAAAAAACTAGATTCTACTATCACTAATTTTATATGGGATCACAGAGCACACAGAATTCAACGAAAGCATTTGTGTAAACCTAAAGAAGTTGGGGGTTTATCATTACCTAACTTTATGTATTACTACTGGGCAGCGCATATTAAGAACATAATGTACTGGTTGGATAGTTCCGCTCAGCAGTTGGAGTGGATAAGAATGGAGAAAGACGAGTGCTATCCGCACGATACATGAACGATCTTGCTCTCACCGATACAATTGAATAGTATAATATATAAGAAGAACCCAATTATTCACAATACAATAAGAATTTGGAAACAAATAAAAGTATCCTTGAAATTAAATAATCTATCAGTACTAACCCCACTATTGAACAACCTCGCATTCAAACCATCTCTCATCGACACAACATATCAACAATGGGATAGACTGGGGATTAGGAAAGTAGGGGATATGTATGAATTGGGCAAACTGTTATCATTTCAACATTTAAAATTAAAATTTAAACTGAAGGATAATCAATATTTTAAATATATACAGATATGTGACTTGATGAAGAAATATACACATAGATTTCAAACCATATTTTCAGACCCTTTAGAAGGAGCAATGAATATTAAGGCTGATTCACAAAAACGAATATCATACTTTTATAATAATACTAGACTAAGTGGGACCCGTTAGGTCCCAGCATCACACAGGAGGGCTGGACACCCAACACAATATTCCACCTCGGCACCAATTCCAATATTGCTGGCCAGAGGGGGGGGGGGGGCACTTTCTGTTGCGCTAGTATGTTGTGGGGCGAAGGTACTGGTTTCCAGAGGGCTAGTATGGAGTTCGTGGGCCGAATGGATTTTTGGGTTGGCAGCTCAGTCACTGAGGTCTGGCAGTACAGTCACTCGGACCTGGCAGGCTGGCGGCTAAGAAACTGCCAGACATTGTGCCCAAAACAGGTGACAGACAGTAAGAGAGAGAAGGGGGAGAGGGTGGACTTAATGGATTATTGGGCTGGCAGATCACTAACTCACGGCTCGTGGGCTGGCAGTGCAGTCACTCACGCCTGGTACGCTGGCAGTTCACTCAGTCACCCCACCTACCTTCACCCCCCCCCCCACTCTGCTCCTTGCCATTCCCCTCCCACTCACACATTTAGTGCATCTCCCCACAACCCCCCCCCCCCCATGCACTCTTAGCGGCTCTCCCACTGAGCAGCCATTCCTGCCTATTAGGTTCTATTGTGATGAAAGAAAACGCAGGCATTAAAAGTGCGAAAAGGTTTTATTAAAGTTGAAAATGTGAATGACTCTTAAAATATAAGAACACTTTAAATGTTAAAGATGAGAATTATTAAAGTTATTTCTTGTTGTGTTCTGCTGCTCACTGCCTCTTGATGACTATTTCCTGTTGATAAAAAAAGATAATATTAATATAGAGAAAGTCAGCGGTCAAATTTTAAGAAGGAAAATCTGAGAATTTATCTCAAAATCATCATTCAACGAAGCACACTTTTAATGACAACATTCTTGGTTGATGTTCCATCCTTCGGGAAAACCTTGACATTTCCCTTCATCTTTCCTCGGCTAAGAGCCACATACAGTTGTCCATGCTGAAATACCGGTTTGTCGAGGTAGATCAACACCTTCTGCATTGTTTGGCCTTGTGCTTTATGGATCGTCATAGCAACACTTGATTGAATGGGGAATTGGGTCCGCTGAAGGGGAATGTCTTCACCTTCTGTCAAAATAAGTGCTATCCTAGGAATGAGAACAATGTCACCTTTGAAGGCTCCCATGTTGATTCTTGCAACGATCAGATTATTGTGTAGCTCTTCCACAATCATCCTCATTCCATTGCATAGCTTTGGTGCCTCAAGTTTCTCATTAATATGGTTGGAGATCCTTTTTTCAACTCCAATTTGTGTGATGGTAATCCAGACAGCTCGAGCGAATCGAGGAATTATGTTGGGAAGTGAGTATCATGAGTTCCCTCAGTGACAGCATTGAAATAAAGGTATTCCTTAACGATTCCAGGGAAGCGTTTGTTGCATGTAGAATTGATGCTTCTCATGGTTTCGTTGTGAGGAACCAAGATACAATTGTTGGAGAATAATTCTGCAGGATTGTCAAATGTGGGATAGATGAAATCAATACAATCCTCCAGTGTTTCTGCCGATAGAAGCAGGTCTTGTGGGATTTCAATTTCATCGTCTTCATTCTTTAAAATCTTGTCTTCTCCAACTTTCAACAAAAATTGAGAATAGTCGCCTTCTCCCTCTGTCAATCGGATATCTGTGTGCAATTGAAACTTGGTGAAAAGTCTCCATAAGTAGGATTTCTTGATGCAGGCATTTTCAACATCAGTATCATTACCCCTTTTCACCACAGCAAGTAGTTGTCGAAAATCGCCACAACAAACGATAAGAATGCCGCCGAAAAGCTTAGTGTTGCTGCAGACATCTTGAAGAGTTCTGTTCACCGCTTCAAAGCTTTCTCTCCTAATCATTGGACATTCATCCCAAACAATGAGTTTCACTTCCCTCAAGAAATGTGCTGTCTTAGAGTTCTTCTCGATGTTGCACAATGTATCCTCAGCCACTTGGATGGGTGTCTTGAATCGAGAATGTGCAGTTATTCCACCAGGCATTAACGTAGCTGCTTTCCCAGACGATGCTACAGCAATAGCCACATCACCTTGACCTCTAACTTTGGAGAGGATCAAATTGGTGATAAATGTTTTTTCTGTTCCTTCTGGTACATCAATGAAAAACATTGAACGGTGATTCCTTTTCAAGGAGTTGCACACCTGGTCATACACTACTCTCTGCTCATCATTCAGCAGAGGCTCATTCTGCTCAACAAACTGCTGTTGTTCATTTTTTTTTAAATCATATTGCAATTCCTGCAGCAATTCTGGAATGTCACCATCAAGGTGCATCATTCCATTTCTCTGTTGTGGCAAATTAAAGAATTCCATTGTCTTGTTGTAATTCTCCAGCTTGTCTTCAATATAGAACAGAGCCTGATCATGATGCTTCCCTTCAATCACGATATTAGGATCATTCATTGTTCTCCGGTCTTTGTCAAGGTAATCTTCAGACATTGAATCCTTGAAGTGATCCCATAATTGTCGAGCATCGTTGATCTCAGTATTCGTCAACAAAACAACAAACACATCTCGCATTGCACTCGGGAGTCTTGTGTTCGCAGCATCTTCCATTGTTTGTTGCCAATAGTCGTCAGTATGCAACAAACCTCTTTGTCTGCAGACGTCTTTGAAGAAAGGATACATTTGTCCATCATGCGTTTTCAATGAATCAAAGGATATTGGCCCTTTTATGTGATGCAGAAGCAGTCTCAAGTAGCAGAGGTCACCAGATTTTGGAGACACGGTATACATTCGTCCCAGAACGTTACATTCAAAAATGCCTGGATGATCTTGCACTTTCTTGCCGGCCTTCCTTCTTTGCCATCTCTTGTTCTTCCATGTGTAAATTCGGGGAACATCAGCGTAGTTGAGTGTTCTTGGAAATGGCTCCAGAGAAGACAATGCCATGAATTCAGTTAAAGTCGTTCTCCCCATATGACCATTGGTCCCGTGTTCAGCAGCATGGACTCTGAGAACAACTCGTTGTTGTCCTGGTAGATGTACCTGGAGTCGAAAGACCGCGGGGTGTCTCTCATGAGTCGTAAATCCAAGGATTAATGCCACTGCTTCTGATGGACCAATGTATCTGCCAGTCAAGTACTGTGAAATTTCGTCATCCCTGTTCACTCTCAAATATGCTTGATCACTTCCCTTCATGGTGTACTTGATGACGTATTTGACTGACTTTATAGAGCAGCATATCTCTACGTTGATGTGACATTTGAACATCTTCAATAGTTGAGCATTATAGGGCACTACCCAATCAGAAGTGATGGGTCGATGCTGGCGTCCTTCTTGATATCCCTAAAATCCTCCCATGTCTGGAGATCTTCTCCTGTATAGAGCGTATGAATTACGTCCACACCTTGTGCTGGCGATAAATGGTTTTGAGAATCTCTCACTGCATGTTCCTTTCTTCCAATATGGAGAGGCGTGGTTGCAGAACGGTCCATGAATCATGTGCTTGAGTACCAATTCATGCAGCTCAGGAACCACTTGCGGGTCTGGTATTTCAGCTTGCACAAATGTGTCAAAATCATTTGGTCTTGGCTTAGTTGCTTCGTCAAGCCACAGCAGATATTGCAAATGAGGCAGGCCTCTTTTCTGATATTCCACAGTGGAGACAAAAGCTATACAGTTGCCAAAGAGGCCATTTGGTCCAGTGACGTACTTGACGAATATCTTCCTTTTCAGATCAAATACTCTTGCAATCAAGTCTGGTCTATCACACGGCTCCTGACTGTCAAAGAGGGACTGTCGGATCTCGCTCCAGTTCGGATTGCATGTCATGGTAATGAAGAATGAAGCATTGCCATACTTGCGAACGTATATCATGGCGTCCTGGCATCGTTCCATCATGTATCTTGGTCCACCGACAAATGTCGAAGAGAGGATGATGCGCCTTCCGATGTTTTCCAAATCATCATTGTCGTTTAATACATCCATAAGGCCTTTGTAAGTTGTTGATCTCAACGATGCTTGATTCAGAGGAAAATAATTCAATCTCTCCGCCTCAATCCCGGCTGCTATATCGACGACATATTGTTGAAAGAGTCGGCCTCCTCTCAAAAGGTGATTCAATTCATTATCAAGATTCATGATCCTATAGGCATAATATCACATTGCTGACAATTTCCTGTGGTTTCTCATTTGAAGTTGGTAATGCCATCCATGTGGAAAGAAAAGGATGTATTGAAAACTATCGTACGACCTCTGAGACTCTGAAATGGTTTGCAGGCCTCCTCCTATTTCTTTCAACACAATGTGCCGTGATGTTGCTTGAGGGTCATTATCTTTTGGTATTATGACAGCAACTTCGTTGGCAATTTGTGCGTTAAACCGTCTTTCATGTTCCAAAGCTGGCCGGTGATTTGGATCTATGATGATTGATGCCTCTGGTAAGCCTCGAATTCTTTCCTTTGCCATTGTAAGTGTTTCAATGTAAGGGTTGTTTTGTCTTATCAACCGTTCAAGCATTGCAACAACTTCCCTTTGAATACCAGCATTTTGCAGGATACCCATTCGCAATTTAATGCTATCTTTGGGGTCCATGAAATAGATCTGCATGAATCGACTTTGTTGGTCTGGGCCGGTCATCAACGAACCAATGTAATGATGAACCTGGGCTTGAATGATCACTGAAGGATTCCATCCGGGTTGCACCACTTCCTTGGCACCGAATGACGTCAGTTGAAATAAACAGTTGTATTGT
The DNA here is from genome assembly GCF_010909765.2 of Amblyraja radiata. Classification (NCBI taxonomy): domain Eukaryota; kingdom Metazoa; phylum Chordata; class Chondrichthyes; order Rajiformes; family Rajidae; genus Amblyraja; species Amblyraja radiata. The sequence goes on along the minus strand of NC_045985.1, from coordinate 22,181,555 downwards.
TTAATATGCCTTCTGAACTTCTTTGCTTGTGCAGTGTCAACTGTATACAATCTCATGAGTTCATCTGGCAGTGCGTGCACAGGAGCAATGTTCACTTGACCATTCATGC
>NC_045985.1:22151446-22176446 GCF_010909765.2 Amblyraja radiata | reverse complement strand
TCGAGATTTTTTGCGTACTCAGACCTACGTTCTCCCTAGTTTGGAATGCAGATATGAGATCCAATTGAATCTTTCCAAATCTTTGCAGTGCTCGTCAATCTCAGTGCTCCGAGAATGCGGCGTTTCAAACCGATGCCACAGTATCAACAGGGAGATAATGCAGAGAACTGAGACAATGAGGTTTTTCTTAAATACCGGCAATTAGTTTTGTGGAAGCGAACGCATTGGGCTTTAAATCTGATTCGATGAGTGAATTTGCCTCGTAAAAAAACTAAACAATAAATCATTCTGCCCTTCAGAATCCAAAATTGCCCACGTATTTTACAACATGATTCAGGAGACGCATATTATTTTGTAAATATTTCCATGGTTTAAAATTGCTTTTGGATTTCTTTGCCACTGTTAATTCCCATTGCAATGACACCACAATGGTTTTGCATCTTGAAAGGTAGCCTATGAGGCACCGGCAAGATATTTTAAAATATCACTGTGCCAGTCAGACGTGGCAATAAAGTATTCCTATTCCGAAATGTCGCTCATGTCTTTCTCAATTAAAAACTTCTGTGTTTGTGCTGAAAACAATAAGTTTTAACTTGATCCGACACAATTTCAGCGGGCAAATTGTCAATAGTCTTATTTAAAACTTGTTTGAAGGGTTTAAGCGAAACTAAAGACGGACGGTGCAGTCAACGAAAAGTAATTCAAGGATAATTGAACCCGGATATTCTCACGGTAGGAAAATAATTGTAATTTTGTTTCTATTTTCCTGTTTATATATTTGCTATCGTTAAATTTGTGGTTTCTTCAAACGCTTTACGGGTTCTGCAGTGCCTGGCACAGGGCCACTTGACAGTTCTGACACCTTAAGTGACCGTGAATATGTAAACTACTTGTTCACATTCAATCCTGAATGAGGCTTCTATTTGCATTCTACTTCATCAGGCTCCACTATTTACTACGACCGATATATTTGCTGAACTAACTGGTGGTCTTATCCACATAACTCTGTTTTTTAACCACTTATTAAAGTTTGCGTGCTAATGTTTGCAAGACAGTAAGATCATATCAGATATTACAGTAGTGAGGTGTTCCTTGGCCATATTCATGTATACGATAATCGATTTGGAGCATCAACTTCCAGAAATATTGAATAAAGTGATTTTTGACTGGTGGAAAAAGAGGTTTCTAAGTCCGACATGCATAGAGAACATGACATGGCTCTAAACATCCTCAACGCGATTTGCTTCATTTTGATTTTGCGACGTAAATATACAATAAAGGGAATTGTTTGAAATGGAATGGAATAAAAGAGATCTCTAGGAATCAGCACTGCAAGTATTTATAGCAGATATTGAAAACGTAGGCCGTCTAATACCTATATGCCTGTAATAAATGACAGTATTAGATTCTGCTGACGTCACATTTTTTTGGTAATCTCTGATTCAACCAATCGACGATTATTATCCTGTAAAGATATTCTCAGGACGTTGTTGTGAAATTTCATTATTAAAGTATTTGAGTGCTTCCACAAACAATTTTATGAATGCAGTAAACCAGGGTAAATAGAAACATAGAAACGTAGAAAATAGTTGCAGGAGTAGGACATTCGACCCTTCGAGCCTGCACCGCCATTCAATATGATCATGGCTGATCATCCAACTCAGTATCCTCTACCTGCCTACTCTCCATAACCCCTGATCCCTTTAGCCACAAGGGTCACATCTAATTCCCTCTTAAATATAGCCAATGAACAGGCTTCAACTACCTTCTGTGGCAGAGAGTTCCACATATTCACCACTATCTATGTGAAAGATGTTATTCTCATCTCGGTCCTAAAAGACTTCCCCTTATCCTTAAACTGTGACCCCCTTGTTCTGGACTTTCCCAACATCGGTAACAATCTTCCTGCATCTAGCCTGTCCAAACGAATTTTGTACGTTTCTATAAGATCCCCCCTCAATCTTCTAAATTCTAGCGAGTACAAGCCGAGTCTATCTAGTCTTTCTTCATATGAAAGTCCTGACATCCTAGGAATCAGTCTGGTGAACCTTCTCTGTACTCCCTCTATGGCGAGAATGTCTTTACTCCGATTAGTAGACCAAAACTATAAGCAATACTCCAGGTGTGGTCTCACCAAGACCCTGTACAACTGCAGTAGAACCTCACTGCTCCTATACTCTAATCCTTTTGCTATGAATGCTAACACACCATTCGTTTTCTTCACTGCCTGCTGCACCTGCATACCTACGTTCAATAACTGGTGTACCATGAAACCCAGGTCTCGTTGTATCTCCCCTTTTCCTAGTCTGCCACCATTCAGATAATAGTCCACGTTCCTGTTTTTGCCACCAAAGTGGATAACCTCACATTTCCCTCACATTATACTGCAATTGCCATGCATTTGCCCACTCACCCAGCCTATCCAAGTCACCTTGCAGCCTTCTAGCATCCTCCTCACAGCTAACATTGCCCCCCAGCTTCGTGTCATCCGCAAACTTGTAGATGTTGCATTCAATTCCCTCATCCATATCCTTAATATAAACAGCTGGGGTCCGTGCACTGGGCCTTGCGGTACCCCACTCGTCAATGCCTGCCATTCTGAAAATGACCCGTTTACTCCTACTCTTTGCTTCCTGTCTGCCAGTCAGTTCTCTATCCACATCAATACTGAACCCCCAATACCGTGTGCTTTAAGTTTGCAAATATCGGCAAGAACTGAACAGTGCCGAGAAGCAGTTGTCGAAGACATCAACGGAAAAGTCAACTAGTAAATATTAGTTATTTAATAATTGTAAATATAGTAAATAGTAAATATGTCCCAAAATAAGTTAACGCGAGAATATTGTAGATGCCTTTATTTGTATTACACGAGTTCCTACGTGTAGATGGCTTTTCTTGTATCCAGAGAACACACCGGGGACAATTGTTCACACAATGTGCGATTTACAGCTGACTGTCCATGGGCTGCAGATTATTATGTTGCTTTCTTATTGATTTCTTTGCCATCGAATATGAAATTCGTCTGTAAACCCGCCACAACACAATCTTGAACAAAGATATCAACGTAAAATAAATGTTCTTTATACAGCGAAGCAACAGAGTCGCATTGGAGCAACGTAATCACCAAAGTTCAGGTCGAAATGAACATCATAGGCCGCAGTGTATCCTTGCAAAACAAATGCCCCGTTGCGCTGCTTTTTGTATGAAAGAAGTACGTAGCTCCGAATGGTATCTTGATCTCCAAGGCACCTGTGGGAAACACGTACTTTTATAATAATTCTACATTCATTTGCTTTTGTTGATGGATGCATGTGCGACAACTAATTGTCCCTTGTTTGTGTAGGGTAGTGTTGATGTGCAGGTCTCGCTTGTCGGCGAGGACTCGATGGGACGAAGGACCTGTTTCCGCGCTGTATCTCTAATTAAAATAGATACTGCACGTTGGTTTAGATATTTAGAGATATGATTCAACTGCTATTCATCCCTTCGTAAGATGAACTTTAAAACCAATTTTATTTCTTGCTTTCTAGCTAATTTATTGGCAATTTGCATCATGTCCTCTGGAAAGTGCGGACTCTCAAGATGCATCACGAAATACCTGGTATGGATGGCCGCAGGTGATCTCATGCACTTGATAGTTGGCGCGCTTCTTTTCGAGATGAAGGAGACATATTTTCCTCATGCGTTTCTCAATATTACTCCAATTTGCCGTCTTAATATGGCCATGATTTATGTTGCCATTGATGGCTCTGTCTGGCTAACTGTGGCCTTCACATTTGATCGATTAGTTGCAATTTGTTACCAGTCATTACGCGCAAAATATTGCACTGAGAAAAATGCAACAAGGGTTATAACAGTAGTTTGCTTCTTGTGCCTTTTGCAAAATATTCCCGTCTTCTTCGTATTTGAAGCTGGAGAAATAATTGACGGCGTCGCTTGGTTCTGTCGTATAAGACCAAGCTTTTACACCTCGCCTATTTGGAATGCATATTTCATGTCTGAGATCATTTTAACCCCAGTGATCCCATTTGCCTTGATCCTCGTGTTCAATGTCTTAACCATAAAGCATATTATAGTGGCGAACAGAGTCAGAAGCAAACTCCGAGGAAATAATAATGAGAACGGTCAAGCCGACCAAGAAATTGAGAACCGAAGGAAATCAATTATTTTACTGCTCGCAATATCGTTCAGTTCTATCCTGTTATGGCTGGTAAATTTTGCCTGCTTCGTCTCAACATTCTTTTCAGATAATGAATTGATGGAAGCCAGGGATAATGGCCCTTTTACCATTGTGGAAGAAATTGGGTACCAACTAAGATTTCTAAGTACGTGCACAAATACATTCATTTACGCCGCCTCACAAAGCAGGTTTAGAGAAGAATTGAAGAATATGATGAAACGCCCTCTGATATTAATTAATAGGTTATATGGGTGTAGATCACAAAACAATTTATGCAACGTTAAATGAATTGCAATTGTTCGTCCGATATGCAGGCCCAGAATCCTCACAATGTAAACACGGATCACACACTGCATCTACAGAAATGGGTGGATTCATTTTGGGGATTTTTCTCCAATACCGTACGTAATGTCTGTACAAATCGGCAACCACGTAGAAGGAATATTTTGACGTGAAATAAAATACTTTGAGGAAATGGGTTTTCTGACATTGAGTATCGTTTCGTTGAGGGATCGATTCTAAAGTCTGTCCGCGTGAATTGCGATTGTTTCCAAGCAGGAACAGCATGAAATCAACAGAGGACAAAGAGGTTAATTAAGAGGGGGAAAGGAGCGTGAAAGAAAGCTTCCGGGGAATATGAAAACGGACTGTAAAAGGTTCTTCAGGTATGTAAAAAGGAAAAGATTAGTGAAGAAGAATGTAGGTGCCTTACAGTCAGAGACAGGTGAATTGATATTGTGAAACAAGGAAATGGCAGAACGGTTAAACGAGTACTTTGGTTCTGTCTTCACTAAGGAAGACATAAACAATCTCCCAGAAATACTAGGGGACCGACGAGCTAGTGGGAGAGAGGAACTGAAGATAATCCACATTAGTCAGAAAATGTTGTTGGTAAACAGTTGGGACTGAAGGCAGATATATCGCAAGGGCCTGGCTAAATATTTGGATTTTTTTTAGGATGCAGCAAACAGAATGGATAAGGGAGAGCCAGTGGTTATGGTGTATCTGGACTTTCCAAAAGCTTTGACAAAGTCCCACACAAGAGATTAGTGTGCACGATTTGAGCACATGGTGTTGGGGGTAGGATATTGACATGGACAGAAACTGGTTGGCAGACAGGAGGCAAAGAGTGGGAGTTAATGGGTCCTTTTCAGAATGGCAGGCAGTGATTTGTGGGTTGCCGCAAGTCTCCGTGCTGGGACCCCAGTGGTTTACAATATTTATTAACGATTTAGACGTGCGAATTAAATGTAACGTCTCTAAATTTGCGGGTGAAACGAAGCTGGGTGGCAGTGTGAGCTGCAAGGAAGTTGCTATGTGCTTTGACAGGCTGATTTTGTGGTTTTGGCAGTGCGGCCATTCGGTGAGTTTGCTTTTAGGCGACGAGGCCTTTCGGTTATTTGGATTTTAGGCACCCGCCTTTTCGGTTCGTTGGCTTTCCAGCTACGTATGCTTTCGTTTCGTTGGCGTTTTGGCTTCGTAATCTTTCGGTTATTTGGTGTTTCGGCTTCGTTTCTATTCGGCTATTTGGTTTCGTCTTGTGGTGTTAGGTAAATTGAATAGATTAAAGGCCGATAAATCCCCAGGGCCAAATTGGCTGCATCCCAGAGTACTTAAGGAGTACCCCAGAAACAGTGGATGAATTAGTGATAATTTTTCAAAACTCTTTAGATTCTGGAGTAGTTCCTGTGGATTGGAGGGTAGCTAATGTAACCCCACTTTTAAAAAAAGGGAGGGAGAGAAAAAACGGGGAATTACAGTCCAGTTAGTCTAACATCGGTAGTGGGGAAACTGCTAGAGTCAGTTATTAGATATGGGATAGCAGCACATTTGGAAAGTAGTCAAATCATTGGACAAATTCAGCATGGATTTATGAAAGGTAAATCATGTCTGACGAATCTTATAGAATTTTTCGAGGATGTAACTAGTAGAGTGGATAAGGGAGAACCAGTGGATGTGTTATATATGGACTTTCAGAAGGCTTTCGACAAGGTCCCACATAAGAGATTAGTATACAAACTTAAAGCACACGGTATTGGGGGTTCAGTATTGATGTGGATAGAGAACTGTCTGGCAGACAGGAAGCAAATAGTAGGAGTAAACGGGTGCTTTTTCAGAATGGCAGGCAGTGACTAGGGTACCACAAGGCTCTGTGCTGGGACCCCAGCTATTCACAATATATATTAATGATTTGGATGAGGGAATTGAATGCAACATCTCCAAGTTTGCGGATGACACGAAGCTGGGGGGCAGTGTTAGCTGTGAGGAGGAGGCTAGGAGGCTGCAAGGTGACTTGGATAGGCTGGGTGAGTGGGAAAATCCATGGCAGATGCAATATAATGTGGATAAATGTGAGGTTATCCACTTTGGTGGCAAAAACAGGAGAGTAGACTTATATCTGAATGGTGGCAGATTAGGAAAAGGAGAGATGCAACGAAACCTGGGTGTCATGGTACACCAGTCATTAAAAGTAGACATGCAGGTGCAGCAGGCAGTGAAGAAAGCGAATGGTATGTTTGCATTCATAGCAAAAATATTTGAGTATAGGAGCAGTGAGGTTCTACTGCAGTTGTACCACACCTGGTTAGACCACACCTGGAGTATTGCGTACAGTTTCGGTCTCCTAGTCTGAGGAAAGACATTCTTGCCATAGAGGGAGTACAGAGAAGGTTCACCAGATTAATGCCTGGGATGTCAGGACTTTCATAAGAGGAAAGACTGGATAGACTCGGCTTGTACTCGCTAGAATTTATAAGATTGAGGGGGCTTCTTATAGAAACTTACAAAATTCTTAAGGGGTTGGATAGGCTAGATGCAGGAAGATTGTTCCCGGTGTTTGGGAAGTCCAGAACAAGGGGTCACAGTTTAAGGATAAAGGGGAAATCTTTTAATACCGAGATGAGAAAAACATTTTTCACACAGAGAGTGGTGAATCTCAGGAATTCTCTGCCACAGAAGGTGGTTGAGGCCAGTTCATTGGCTATATTTAAGAGGGAGTTAGATGTGGCCCTTGTGGCTAAAGGTATCAGGGGGTATGGAGAGAAGGCAGGTACAGGATACTGAGTTGGATGATCAGCTATGATCATATTGAATGGCGGTGCAGGCTCGAAGGGCCGAATGGCCTACTGTACCTATTTTCTATGTTTCTATATTTCTATGTCTTCCTTGCTTCGGGTTCTCGCCCTCCGACGTCACGTCCGCTTACGATTCAATATACCCTACAAAGAGGCAGGCATAGCTGTGGCCCATGCGAGTGCCCATAGCTACGGATTTGATAAGGAGGAAGTTGGAGGAGTTGAAGGAGAAGTTGGTCATAGTGAGGACCCGCTCCGCTGGGCAGAGGAGAATGTTAGTCGAGAAAAATTGGCAGGTTCTGTGCTCGAGCAATATACGGAGGGCGTTGACGCCTTCCTATTGGGGGTGGAGGTGTAGTATGAATATGAAGTAGCGGGTGCTAGGAAAGCGGAAGTCATTACAGAAAGTCATTACACAAAGAACGTGAGTTATGTTGAACATAGGTCGGGAGAGATTGGACCAGAAGGAATAGAATGGAATGTAGACCATTTTCCAGCATCTGCAGTTCCTTCTTAAACAAGAAATAGAATGGGGTCGAGGTGCGTGGAATTGATTTCAGTGGGACAGGAGTGGGCATATGATCGCTTTCCACGTCAACGTTCTCCTCTCAGGTGTAATACTAACGGTGGTGTTCTTTTGTGGAAAGTATAAAAAAATAACACGAGGGCAATAGTAAAATGTGGATTGTGTTACCATAAATGTTCTACCTCATTATGTAAAGTTAGACGGTTTGCTTTCGGACATATTTAAGCGAAATACAAATATAACATATTTTTTTCTCACCTGCATCGACTTCGGGGGCGTTTCCATACTGCTTGCGGTTAAAACATAGTTTGGATAATATATGCAGTAAATCAAATAAACTACCACACGAATGCTTTCTCCGGGATAGTATCACTAAGTCCTTTGCCTTCGGTGAAACCAGGGTGAAATAATCTCAACAAATAAATTCAATGGAAAGCTGCTTTATTTTAGTTTATTGTTGTCCGTGTTCCAGGTTCAATGAAACGCTTCGTATTGTGTGCTAATCAAACACATTATACACATAATAATCCACAGGTAAAAGCGTGAAACGATTGCAATTCTGGGACAGAACGCGAAATGTCGCCATGCTCCGGCGCCATCTTGCTGTTTTCGTTCAAATGCTATTTAGGTCCTCTCTCAACTACCTCCTTTGACAGCCAGTTCCATATTCCCACCACCCTTCATTAGAATACATTGCCTTTCGTGTTCCGATTATTTTTCCCCTCTCACCTTGAACCACTGGTTCTTGATTCCCCTATTCTGCGTAAAAGGCTATGTGCCCTCACCTTATCGGTTCGATTCACGATCCTATCTACCTCTATAATGTCATCCCGTATCCTCCCGCGCTCCAGGGAATATAGTTGCAGCCTGCTCAACGTTCCATCTAGCTCAGCCCCCCCGGGTTCTGGCAACATCTTCCCAACGGCACACTCTCCATTTGAGCAACATTCTTCCAAGAATGATGACAACTGAAAATAATACTCAAAACGCGACCTCGTCAATGTTTTGAGCATAATATCCAAACGTCTATTTACTACACTTAGGGTTAGGTAGAGTTACTATTGTCACGTGTACCGTGGTGGAGAGAAAGGCTTTGTTTTGCATGCTATCCAATCAGCTCGGTTAATACAACACAGCAGGGCAGGAAACCAAACTCAAGTACAATTGATCGAACAAAGTGGGCGATAAACGGGGCTTTCACGAGAATTCCTACTATCTTTTCGAAAAATGTTGAAGTGTCGTTGCGTTTAACGCGCTTTGAAGCAACATATATACTGGTCTCATATTTAATTCATTTCAAGTCCGAAATATTGTGTTGCATCCAATATGATGAAATGTAAAAAATACCAAAAGGCTTTTAGAATTCAACAGTGAACTCCACGAAAAAATATCTGCAGATTTCTGTTTCTACTTCTGAAATGAACGACTTAACATCAATAGTTACAGATATAATTTGTGTAGCATTACAGAACAGATATTTTATTTCAATAGATGACCCAGGAATGCCACAGGACGTTTGATCACATTCTTTATCTCGTCTCTGAATTTCCTCTGTGACACCGCGTAAATGAAGGTGTTTGTGCAAGTACTTAAACATCTTAACATATATCCAGATTTTTCGGCAACGGTGAAAGAGTCATTGTAATTGGTTTCCATAAACTGGGTATCTGTAAACTGTACACATATGAAGCAGGCAAAGATTACCACCCACAGCAGAAGAACATTTCCAGATATTGCGATCAGTAGAATGATAGATTTCCTTCGATTCTCCATCTCTTGGTCATTCAAGTTCTTCTCACTGCTCTTTCCTCGGAGTTTGCTCCTCACTCTATTAGCCATGATGATATGCTTGATGGTCAATGAATTGAGCAGGAGAATCAACGCAAATGGTACGAATGCTATGAAGACGGTTTCGAACCATAAATATGCGGCCCAAAACGGTGAGGTGTAGAAGCTTGCTTTTACAAAACAGGACCACGGTACATTGTGAATTATTTCACGCGGTTCATATATAAAGTAGACTGGAAGATTTTGTAAAATGCTCAAACAACAAACTGTTATGACAACTACTGATGCAATCTTTGGAGTGCAGTATCTTGTTCGCAGCTTCTGATAACATATCGCAATATGTCGATCAAACGTGAAAGTGACAGTCAGCCAAACAGAACAATCAATAGAACAATAAAGCAGGGCCAGGTTCAGGCTACAGATAGGAGTGTAATTGAGGAATGAATGAGGAAAATATGCTTCTTTTATTTCATAAAGAATAGCATCAAATATTAAAACCAGTAGGTCAGCTGCTGCCATCCACACTAGATATCGCGTGATGCATCTAGAAAGGCCACACTTTCCACACGACAGGATGTATATTGTCATTGTGTTAGCTGAAAACGAGAAAGTAAAATAAAATAAATTAGCGTTTCTCTTTCATCTGTGAACAACACCAGCCAATCTCATTGCAGCAATTTGTATTAACGTCACTCAAATAATTTAGCTTCGACCTGGTGGAATAACAAACTATGAAAATGGTTTTACTTTTAGATCCGCTTCCTCGTTTATCACAACAGATATCCAAATTGCAGACGTTTAAGTAAAATGGACAACTACGAACTTCAATATGTCCTATAATGATATTTCAATAAAGACAGTTTTAATTGTGTTCCTCTGGTTAAACCGAGAGAATGTTTCTTTTGACGAGCCAGTCCAGACACATTTTGCTGCCGTTTCATCCTCCGATTTCCTAATCAGCGATGTGTAGATTATTAAAGTCTATAGTCAGATTATATTTATAGTCAAGATATCATATACACATTTCGCGACTTCCCCGCGTTTCATAGCAAATCCCTGGAATAACAGAAAGCTCTCCACAATATTGTATGTGTTTTAGCATCCACAAACGATGGATTATTTGATTGTTCTGAAGACCACGTTGGGACTCTTGGGGTTAAATTGCCTTTCTATTTCACAAAGAAACAGAACACATTGTCAGCCTCTATTACGACTTTAATCAGAGCGGAAAGGTAATCTTATTGGATTGTATAAGGACTTGTTGGAACAACGCCCAGAGCACAAACTCTAGTTTTGGTCTCCTTGCCTAAGAATGGAAATACATGCCTTGGAGGGAGCGTTTGAATACTTACCGTATTAGCTTCTGGCATGGCGAGTTAGCCTACGATGAGAAGTTAAACGTGCAGAGCCATTGTTGCTCTCAATGCATTTTAGATGTTTTACAGGTTACATTTCAAATCCCGATTTTCACCTCTACATTTAATTGCTCTCAGCTGGCTCCGGATTCGGTTCAGCAGCGGGATAATACACAATAGAACGAGAGAGAGAGGAAGGGAGAGACAGGGAGAGAGGGAGAGACAGAGAGGGAGAGACAGACAGAGAGAGAGAGAGAGAGAGAGAGAGAGAGAGAGAGAGAGAGAGAGAGAGAGAGAGAGAGAGAGAGAGAGAGAGAGAGAGAGAGAGAGATCTCTCTCTCTCTCTCTCTACTCGCTCTCTCTCTCTCTGCTCTCTCTCTATCGCTCTCTCGATCTCTCTCTATCTCTCCTCTCGTATCTCTCTCTTCTCTCTCTCTCCCTCTCTCTATCCCAAGAGAGACCTACCCAAAGCTATGGCAATGCCAATAGTAGCAAAAGTTCAATAAAGAAGGGAAATAACTTACCAGGTACACCGATTATTGCAAGAATGGGATAATACACGTATTTAATCTGCGTTATTAACGGCTGACTCATCGCGGAGATCCGAGAATTAACTACGGATGTGCTTGACAATTTCTTTCAGAATAGGGTCGTATTTATATCCCAGCGAAATCTCTAGTGACACTTTAATGTTGCGTGATCATTAGAATATTGTTTTTCAACACTTTATTCCGATTTATTCTATCTATCTATCTATCTATCTATCTATCTATCTATCTATCTATCTATCTATCTATCTATCTATCTATCTATCTATCTATCTATCTATCTATCTATCTATCTATCTATCTATCTATCTATCTATCTATCCATCTATCCATCTATCCATCTATCCATCTATCCATCTATCCATCTATCCATCCATCCATCCATCCATCCATCCATCCATCCATCCATCCATCCATCCATCCATCCATCCATCCATCCATCCATCCATCCATCCATCCATCCATCCATCCATCCATCCATCCATCCATCCATCCATCCATCCATCTCTGTAACTTAGTTGTTGAAACCCAGGCAACATTCTAGTAAATCTCCTCTGTACTCTCTCTATTTTGTTGACATCCTTCCTATAATTGGGCGACCAAAATTGTACACCATACTCCAGATTTGGTCTCACCAATGCCTTGTACAATTTTAACATTACATCCCAGCTTCTATACTCAATGCTCTGATTTATTAAGGCTAGCATACCAAAAGCTTTCTTTACCACTCTATCTATATGAGATTCCACCTTCAAGGAACTATGCACGGTTATTCCCAGATCCCTCTGTTCAACTGTATTCTTCAATTCCCTACCATTTACCATGTACGTCCTATTTTGATTTGTCCTGCCAAGGTGTAGCACCTCACATTTATCAGCATTAAACTCAATCTGCCATCTTTCAGCCCATTCTTCCAAATGGCCTAAATCACTCTGTAGACTTTGGAAATCCTCTTCATTATCCACAACACCCCTTATCTTGGTATCATCTGCATACTTACTAATCCAATTTACCACTCCTTCATCCCGATCATTGATGTACATGACAAACAACAAAGGACCCAACACAGATCCCTGAGGCACCCCACTAGTCACCTGCCTCCAACCCGACAAACAGCCATCCACCATTACCCTCTGGCTTCTCCCATTCAGCCACTGTTGAATCCATCTTGCTACTCCTGCATTTATACCCAACAGTTGAACCTTCTTAACCAACCTTCCATGAAGAACCTTGTCAAAGGCCTTACTAAAGTACATATAGACAACATCCACTGCTTTACCCTCGTCAATTTCCCTAGTAACCTCTTCAAAAAATTCAAGAAGATTAGTCAAACATGACCTTCCAGGCACAAATCCATGTTGACTGTTCCTAATCAGACCCTGTATATCCAGATGCTTATATATATTATCTCTAAGTATCTTTTCCATTAATTTGCCCACCACTGAAGTCAAACTAACAGGTCTATAATTGCTAGGTTTACTCTTAGAACCCTTTTTAAACAATGGAACAACATGCGCAGTACGCCAATCCTCGGGGACTATTCCCGTTTCTAATGACATTTGAAATATTTCTGTCATAGCCCCGGCTATTTCTACACTAACTTCCCTCAATGTCCTGGGGAATATCCTGTCAGGACCTGGAGACTTAGCCACTTTTATATTTTTCAAAAGTGTCAGTACTTCTTTTACTTTGAAACTCATAGTATCCATAGCTACTCTACTAGTTTCCCTTACCTCACATAATTCAATATCCTTCTCCTTGGTGAATACCGAAGAAAATAAATTGTTCAATATCTCCCCCATCTCTTTTGGCTCTGCAGATAGCTGTCCACTCTGTCTCTCCAATGGACCAATTTTATCCCTCGTTATCCTTTTGCTATTAATATAGCTGTAGAAACCCTTTGGATTTACTTTCACCTTACTTGCGAAAGCAACCTCATATCTTCTTTTAGCTTTTCTAATTTATTTCTTAAGATTCTTTTTACATTCCTTATACCCCTCAAGCACCTCATTTACTTCATGCTGCCTATAATTATTGTAGATCTTCCTCTTTTTCCGAACAAGATGTCCAATTTCCCTTGAAAACCAGGGCTCTTTCCAATTTTTACTGCTTCCTTTCAACCGAACAGGAACATAAAGATTCTGTACTCTTAAAATGTCCCCTTTAAATGTCCTCCATTTCTCTTCTACATCCTTCCCATAAAACAAAATGTCCCAGTTCACTCCTTTTAAATCATTTCGCATCTCATCAAAGTTAGCCTTTCTCCAATCAAAAATCTCAACCCTAGGTGCAGTTCTGACCCTCTCCATAATTATATTGAAACTAATGGTATTGTGATCACTGGTCCCGAACTGTTCCCCAACGCATACCTCTGCCACATGACCCGTATCATTTCCTAACAGGAGGTCCAGCACCGCCCCTTCTCTAGTAGGTACTTCTATGTATTGCTGCAAAAACTATCCTGCACACATTTTACAAATCCAAACCATCCAGCCCATTTACAGAATGTGTTTCCCAGTCTATGTGTGGAAAGTTGAAATCTCCCACAATCACTACCTTGTGCTTACTACTAATATCTGCTATCTCCTTACATATTTTCTCTTCCAATTCTCGATCCCGATTTGGCGGTATATAATACACCCCTATAAGTGTTGCTACACCTTTCCCACTTCTCGGTTCCACCCAAATAGCCTCCCTAGATGAGCCCTCCAATCTATCCTGCCAAAGCACGCCTGTAATATCTTCCCTGACTAGCAATGCAACACCTCCACCACTTACCCCTCCAATTCTATCACACCTGAAGCAACGAAATCCTGGAATATTTAGTTTCCAATCACAGCCCTCCTGCAACCATGTTTCACTGATCGCCAGAACATCATACTTCCAGGTGTCTATCCAGACTCTAAGCTCATCCGCCTTTCTTACAATGCTCCTAGCATTAAAATATGCACATTTAAGAAACCCCCCGCCTCTTATTCTCTGTTTATTTCCTTTTTTTTCTTTCTCCTCTTGTGTCCGAGTGCTTCCCTTTTCTGCTTCCTGCCTCCCATTCTGTCTACTAGCTTTCTCTATTTGAGTCCCTCGCCCCAACAATTCTAGTTTAAAGTCTCCCCAGTAGCGTTTGCAAATTTCACCGCCAGGATATTGGCCCCCTCGGGTTCAAGTGGAATCCATCCTTTCTGTACAGGTCCCACCTTCCCCAAAATATTGCATTGAATTGAAATGAATACTTTATTGTCACATGTGACAAGTTTCAGTGAAATTCTTTGCTTGCATAGATATAGTTGCCCATAAAGGGCGCTTCAAAGTTACAAATTCCCGTCCCCCACGCCAGGTCCTCCTTTGTTCCTACCCTCGGCAGCGGTGTCCTCAATTACACTCGTCTGTCCTTGTCCATCGGTCGACGCCATCATCGATCGCCACACCGGCCTCTCCACTAACGCTGCCGGGTTCTCTCCGGACGCCTTCGTGGCCAACCTGGTGGGAGATTACGTTCGGTGGGATCGTATAACATCAGACTCGTTTATACTGCACAGTATACTAAGTTTCCGGATTCAATTAATTTTTAAATTATTCCCACCTACACAGCATACACCTAGCCGGACGTTGTCTTTTTCACAACAATAGTCCTTAGATGTACAAACTGAGATTGAAACACTAGCTAAAAAGTGGGTAATAGCGAAATATTTTCATTAATCTCACCAATTTGTCTCTAATATATTTCCTAGACAAAAGAAGGATGGTGGGTGTCGAATCATTCTTGATCTAACTCGGCTTAACTCCTATGTGCAGTATAAATATTTCAAAATGGAAACTATTCTTACTGCCAAACAGCTGGTTTCTAAAGGATGCTACATGGCATGCACAGACCTCAAAGATGCATACTATTCGGTACCCATTCATCACAATCACCGGTGATATTTCAAATTTCGCTTGATGAAGCCATTGTGGCAGTTTAATACATTGCCTAATGCTTTAACTTCGGCTCCTAGGATATTTAAAAAATTGTTAAAACCAGTGTTGAGCCTACTGCGGGCTCAGAATCTTATTGCAATGGCCTATTTGGATGATATCCTAATCATAGGTAAGACTCAGAAATCAGCTGAATTTTCTGTTTCAGCTACCAAACGCATGTTTGAGAGTTTGGGGTTTCTCATCCATCCAGTTAAATCGAAATTGACCCCATCCAGAGTCATTGATTATTTGGGGTTCACCATTAATTCAACTCACATGTCTGTGACTCTGCCTCCAGGCAAGAGGTCATAGTTACTCGAAGACTATAGCAAGCTCGTTGATGAGCAACACACTTCTATTCGGCAGGTTGCTAGTGTAAGTGCTAAATTAGTGGCTGCTTTTCCAGCCGCACAGTTTGGACCTCTGCATTATCAAAATTTACAACGTGCAAAGGAGGACGCACTCAAAAGCCATGCAGTGCATTTTAATAGACCTATGCGGTTACCAGCTGAAGCTGTTGCTGAGTTACAATGGTGGATAGCAAATATTTGGCTTTGCACCGGGAAAATCCGGACTGACAGACATTCAGTTGTTTTACAAACAGATGTTAGTGCTCTTGGATGGGGAGCTACTGATACCATCTCCAGCTGTGGTGGCAGATGGAATATGCAGGAGGCATTACTTCTTCAATCACATGGTATTAATTATTTAGAGTTATTAGGAGCACTCTATGGCTTAAAAGCGTATTGTACTAATATGCATGATTTGCATGTGCAGCTTCAGATCGACAATACTACAGCAGTAGCATATATTAATCACATGGGTTGAATCTAATCGCTATCATGTGATAAGTTGGCTAACCTTATTTGGCAATGGTGTATTACAAGAAACATCTGGATTTCAGCTAGCTACTTACCAGGTAGATTTAACATGGTGACAGACACCAGGTCACGAAGGTTCAATGACAACACAGAATGGATGTTGAATCGTGAAATATTCAATGAGATTGTCACTCGGTATGGCTCATCAGACATTGATTTGTTTGCATCCAGATTGAATCACCAGTTACCAAAGTATGTTTCATGGGAACCAGACCCAGGGACAGTAGTGGTAGATGCATTCTCGCTATACTGGGGTGGAATGTGCTTGATTAAGATCGAGCTGGACTCTGCCTCAGGCATTTTTGGAGGTCCCGACTGGCCTACACAACCATGTTTCCCACTAATTCTAAGATTAAAAATACAGCCTTTAATGGCTATCCCCAAGAGCAGTAGCCTGCTGGTTCATCCTGTAACTGGGGGAAATCATCCACTACATGACCGTATTAATCTGTTGGTTTGTAGATTCTGAGGAGACCTTTCCTGGTGCTCGGACTATCAGGGCGTACGGTGGATGTGATTACTGCAGCCTGGAGGGATAGTACTGAAAAACAATATATTTCTCATATGAAGAAATGGAAGATGTTCTGCTTGCAGTCGAACACTTCATATCACACGGCAAGCGTACCTGATGTGTTGGAATTTATTTCCACATTATATTTAGATAAGCGACTAAACTACAGTGTCATCATTAGTGCCAGGAGTGCCTTGTCATCACACCTGTGCCAAGGAGTGGGACAACACTCTGTTGGGTCTCACCCTCTAGTATCGCGATTCATGGAGGGTATTTTTAACTGCAATCCCCCCAGGCCCAGATTCACGGGAATTTGGGATGTGAGCATGGTTTTCGAGCTACTTCGCCAATGGGCTCCAGCAACCTCTCTGTCATTGGCCAGACTGACTCTCAAGGTGGTCATGCTCATGGCGCTGATTTCAGCGCAACGCGTCCATACGTTGCAGAAGCTTCGACTGGACAGGATGGATTCGTCTGTAAATAACATAACTTTTTATGTTTATTATTTACTTAAGCAGAGCAGGACAGGGACGTCAGGGCTTAAACTTAATTTTATGGCATACCCCATAGACCTTCGCCTCTGTGTAGTCACGCACTTACAGCAGTAGATCAAGGTAACCAAGAGCCTCAGAGGCTCCGAATTGGCAGTATTCGTCAGTCAAAAAAAGCCTCATAACAAGGTGTCAGTACAGACCATCTCTAGGTGGTTAAAACAGGTTCTAGTGTGTGCTGGAGTGGACACTGATGTGTTTAAATCTCACTCGACCAGGGCGGCTTCAACGTCAGGAGCGAGCGCACAAGACGTCCCTCTCGACCAAATCCTCGCGGTCGCAGGATGGTCCAGTGAATTGACGTTTGAGAGGTTCTATCACAAACCTCTTGCCTCACCGGGGGTATTTGGGCGCTCGATTCTAAATTCTGTTTTGTAGCATCCCACTGGGATAGAGGGTCGCTATTATTTTTTCCTTTTGTTGAATAAAGCATCAATTTGGTTAAGTCTGTATTATGTTGGAATGCTTTATTTGTTATTACTCATCCTGTGTCAAGCAAGGCAGTGTGTCGCATGGATTCGTATGCACGGCATGAAATCACAGAGCTTTGAAGTCTTCACGGAATCACTCACGTGACTCCGAAGTAAAATAGTAAGATTAAACAAGAATTTACCATCTTGAAGTTTGATCTTTATTTTATGAGGAATTACGATGAGCGATTATGTGGCCACCGCACCCAGCCCTCATATCCTAAAGTCATCTGGCTGTTTCTAGGTTTCTAATCTTACTATGTTACTTCAATTACTGTTATCTGTGATTTCACGCCGCTGCTTTGAAGATTAATGCGGACTGGCGGGGTTCTTCTTATCGTAATCGCTCAACGTAACTCCTCATAAAATAAAGATCAAACTTCAAACTGGTAAATTCTCGTTTAATCTTACCATTTTAGATAACAACAGACTCACAACTAAGTCAGGAAACTAACCCAATCTTCCTTCCCACATCCCAGCATAATTGATTCCATCATTAATTGTATATTTCTTAATCGTTTCAACTTTGACATGGATATGTCAAAAATTAGAGGACTGGCTTTTAAGGTGGGAGGGGCATCATTGAAAAATAGATGTGTTATTTTTCCACTGAGATTGGTGAGTGCCTGGAACGTGCTGATTGTGGAAGTGATGTCTTCTTCTTTTCGTGTCTTTGAAGCTGGTTGGCTATATGACTGTTTCCCGTTCCTTTACACAGTCCTTTGCGTTATTATTGAACACTGCAAGATCCTTTGAGCTGCACTGGTTGGGTAGTAGGGGGCAGACAAGGTAGTGCTGCATTGTATGGTCCTCTTCTCCACATTCACAGGTAGTTTGGCCAGTTTCATAGCCCCATCTGGCCATGGCAGCTTTTGATCGCCCTGTTCCTGTTCTCAGGCGGTTCAGCGTCTTCCACTGGACCCATGGTGCTTCTGAGCCCGGGGGGAGGGCTTCAGAAGGAGGGATACCCATGTCAGTAGGAGGGGGGTCGCCCTCAAGCCTTCTAGTCCATAGTTGGAGTCTGGTTTCTTCCCGTGATGCTATTAGGGGCTGGACCTGGCTGAGAAAGCTTCTCGTGGACTTCAGCCGTTGGGCCGGGGGTACACGTCCGTAGAGGAGGTGACGTTCATCACTGGTGGCCTTGGTCATCTCTACTCGGCTGGCGACTTCCCGTCTCACATCAGCAGGGGCAATGCCAGCGAGGAGGTGCAGGTTGTTTATGTTGGTGGGCTTCAAGCAGCCAGTGATTGAGCGGCAGGTGTTATTCAACGCTGGGTCTAGTTTCTTGGCATGGGATGATCTCTCCCAAACAGGACACGCATACTCCGCAGAGGAGTAGCACAGGGCCAGAGCGGTAGACCTTATGTGTGCGCTGTGGCTCCCCATTTGGAGTTGGTCAGCTATGTAACCACATATTTTAGTGGTGTTTGAGGGACGTTTGAATATGGCATAGATGTACAGTGAATGGAAGAAACATGGGTTATGCGCAGGTAGATTAGTTTAACTTGATGTCGTGTTCAGCAATGAAGTCATAGGCCGAAGGGAATGTCCCTATACTGTACTGTTCTATATTCTATATTTTATTAGTACAGGGTTGTTCATTTGTGGGTCATACCATTTGTTGATATGATAACATATGTCAGCCGTATTCACTCCCAGGAGTGCCATGTACAAAGCTACTGGGATAACTTCCATGTGAACAAAAAGGAAGTTATTCATGTGTAGGAAGGAACTGCAGATGCTGGTTTACACCGAAGCTAGAAACAAAATGCTGGAGTAACTCAGGCGGGACAGGCAGCATCTATGGACAGAAGGAATGGGTGACCTTTCAGGTCTAGACACATTCCTTTTATCCAGCGATGCTGCTTGTCCCGCTGAGTTACTCCAGCAGAATGTTATTCATGTCAATTTTCGATAAAGTAATACATTTTATTGAGCCAGTCAAAGAAGGGTCTCGACCCAAAACGTTACCCATCCTTCTCCACAGATATATTGCCTGTCCCACTGAGTAACTCCAGGTTTTGTGTCGAACCTATTTGATTGCATTAGTAATGAGAATGAAAGGAGCTTTAACCATATTCTTAACTTCCTCTCTAAATGTATTCTGGGACACTGCATAAATAATAGTGTTTGTGCAACAACTCAAACACCGCAACATATATCCAGTTTGTTCCATTATGGTGAAGGGGTCATTATAACCTGCTTCCAAAAACTGTTTGTCAGTAAATCGCACATATATGTAATATATAAAAATAACCATCCACAACAAAATAAAGCTGCCAGAAATAGCGAGAAGCAAAATTATTGATTTCCTTCGGTTCTCCATCTCGGCATCAGTGTGCTTCTCAGCTTGTTTGTTTACACGGAGTCCGCTCCTCACTCTATGTGCAAGGATAATGTGACTGATAGTTAATGAGTTGAGCAGCAAAATTAATACAAATGGGAAAAAAGTTGTGAACACGGTTTCCATCCACAAGAATACAACCCAGATGGATAATGTATAAAACGTTGAGTTTACATAGCACGACCACTCTATATTGTCAATGATTTCTCGCGGTTCGTATATAAAGTAGAATGGAGCATTCTGCAAAACGCTTAAGGAACACATCACCACTATCACCATAGCTACCGTCTTTTCAGTACAATACTTGGTCCGCAAGGACTGATGACATGTCGCAGTGAACCGATCAAAGGCCACAGTTAGCCAAACCGAGCAGCCGATGGAAATAAAGTGGACCACAAGGTTCCATCTGCAGAATGTGGTGTGGTTGAATATCGAGAATGGGAAGTAGCCGTTCACAATCTCATAGAGGATCACTTCAGTTATGAGGACCATGAAATCGCCCACAGCCATGCCCACCAGGTAACGAGTGGTGCATTTCGAGAGTCCGCAATTTCCACGGGAGAAAATGACAATTGCCAACACATTTGCTACAAAAAAGATTAAAATAAGTTAATGTCCAATAACTATCATCAACTTCTACAGATGCGC
Source organism: Amblyraja radiata (assembly GCF_010909765.2). NCBI lineage: Eukaryota > Metazoa > Chordata > Chondrichthyes > Rajiformes > Rajidae > Amblyraja > Amblyraja radiata. Next base: position 22,155,616 of record NC_045985.1, on the reverse strand, counting down.
CATAGAAAGCATTTGATCAGGATTCATCATAGCTTGGTTTGGAAACAGTTCCATCCAAGACGGTAAGATATTGCAGCTAATTGTGGACATAGCCCAGACCATCACACAAACCAACTCAATTTATACCTCACGCTGCCTCCACAAGGCTCGCAGCATAATCAAGGACGAGTCGCACCCCGGCCACTCCCTCTTCTCCCCTCTCCCATCAGGCAAAAGGTATAAAAGTGTGAAAATGCACACCACCTGATTTAGAGCCAGTTTCTTCACAGCTGTTATCAGGCAACTGAATCATCCTACCACAACCAGAGAGCAGTGTTCAACTGCAACCTACCTCTTTGGTGACCCTCGGACTATCCTTGATCGCTGGCTTTACCTTGCACTAAACGTTATTCCCTTACCATGTATATACACTGTAAATGCATCGATTGTAATCATGTATTGTCTTTCTACTGACTGGTTAGCACGCAACTAAACCTGTACTCTGTACCAAACTCGCCATAGGATCTTTGCTCTGTTCCTCGGTACATGTGACAATAAATTAAGCTGAAACGTTGAAATATCTCCGTCTGGTTTATCTTTCCACTGTCACTGTCCTTTCCATCACAATCCTGTTAATATCCAGTAACATTATAAACTGAATTCCATCTTAACTGAAGTTGCATTTCTGTTCCCAATGGTTAAAAACGATTTATTTTGTTAGCGTGGTACTGGTAAATACTTGGCCTTTTCCGCCCCGAAGTGAGAGTTTATCCTAATATATACGAAACTAAATCATACCGGCAACAGCCCATCACCAGTACACCGAAGCGCCATCAATTAATCCGTCAAAGTTACCCTGGAAAATCCATCACCAGCGATACACCACTGCAAACATATTCCACGCACGCAAGCGGGTTGTTAGACTGATTCTTAATCCGAGCAACAAAGATATTTCGTAATTTAAGTCGGCTACGGAGTTCGCACACCCATTGAAAACTAGTTAGCCCAGTTGAAGAAGGAGGGTCTCGACCCGAAAAGTCACCCATTCCTACTCTCCAGAGATTCTGCCTGTTCCGCTGAGGTACTCCAGTATTTTGTGTCTATATTTAGCCCTGTTGAAGTGTTCTTTATGGCAACCTATGAAGGGGACCGGAAGGCATCTGGTTCCCACGGAAGGTGAAGGAGATGGAGATGTTGAAAGTCTGTAGAGAATGAAAGACATTCGTTGAATATGTCCCGCTTGTTCACCCTTGCCTGTATTTTGGCGTTGCATTGTGTTGTGTATTGCTGATGGAAAAGACGAAGGTGAGGCTCACTGAAGGCTGTGAAGGATCATTTAACTTAGTTTTACCTTGTTGCAAAAAAAAGTGTTTGATTCCCTTCGTATCCAAAGCTTTCAGATAAACGCAGCTTAATTTTGCTCACGTGATACCTTACTGAAGAAACACAAGAAATGACATGAGGATAAAGCCTGTCTAGGTCTAAGGCGTACGATTGTGTCATCTCTAACTCGGTAACGCCTCCCCGAGTTTACCCGTGCCCTGAGATGTATTTTGCCCAGGAATCAACTTTCCTGCTTACACTGTGATGGTGCAAATACGAAGAATTATGTTTTAATAAGTACAGCATGGAAGCAGGCTCTTCGGCCCAACTTGCCAATGCCGAGTAGGATGCCCAATCCACATGTCCCACTTGCCTACGTTCGGCCCATAACCTCATAACCTATCCTATCCGTGCGCCTATTCAGGTGTATTTTAAATGTCGTTATGGGACTGCAGATCAACCATATTAATCTCTGTCAATATAACCTTCACCACATATATTATGCGTGACACACATCCCACCATGTAATCCAGTCCGGGATTTCAATAAGGAATGTTCGCTCCGGAGCTCGGCAGTCTGCAAGATAATACGAGTGCAGCAGTATGTATTATTCTCTATAGATGCGTTTTAATAAAAACGTTGTAGTTCACCTACTACTTTGTAATGGTTTGATTACAAAACTGGTACTTTCCTCAATTACCTATCTAGCAGCTCGTTCCATGTGTGTACCCTGCTCTGTATGGCAAAAAAAGTCGCCCCTCGTGTTCCTATTAAATCATTCTTCTCTCATATTAAACATACGTCCCCTGATTCTTGGTTCCCTTCCTCTGGGTAAAAGACTCTACGCATCTACACATGTTCCCTTCATGTTATCCCACTTCTATGTATCCCATTCTATTTCTATGTTATGCCACTTTCGCATCCATTCCCTACATGCTAGGAGCAATTTACAGAAGACAATGGACCTCTGAACCGGCACGTCTTTGGCATGTGGGATAAAACCCGAGAACCTGCAGGAAACCGCGCGGTCACTGGGAGAAGATGCAAACTCCACACAAACAGCATCCTAATTCAGGATTGAACTGTGGTCTCTGCCAATGTGAGGCAGTGGCTCTGCCAGCTGCGCCGCTGTGCTGACCTTCAGATACCTCAATCAATAGGCCCATTTTTACATATTCTGCTGTTACAAACGCTGTATATGCCAACAAAAATTACATGCACGTTTTCCCTTTCTCATGCATCCACCGCTCCTTCCATTGTTTTCCAAGGGTAATCGTGTCGTAAACAAACGGGGATGAGTCGGAAGGAAGGAAGTATTCGGCAACTGGGAGATCAGTCTGAAGAAGGGTCTCGACCCGAAACGTCACCCATTCCTTCTACCCAGATATGCGGCCTGTCCAGCTAAGTTACTCCAGCTTGTTGTGTCTATCTTCGAAACTTATAAAAGCCTGGTGTTGGTAATGGTCGCCATGATTTTTTAATGTAGTGCGGGGTGGATAATATATCATCCTGACTTCCCCGCGGTTTACAGGCATAGTAGATAAATACATTAACAGCAGGTAACCAGAGCGAGATGTGACTTGGTTTCAGATCAGCCCGAGACGCAAATGTCGGACGAAACAATAGGCATTGCTGATGTTGGAAAATTGAGTAAAATAAAACTGCTGGGGTAATTCAGCGGGCCAGGGCGCATTAGTGAAAGTAAACTGACAGGCGACGTTTCGGTTTTAGGATTGTTATCCAGTTTGACTTCCCATTTTATACCCATACCCATCCAAGTTCGTGTCTGCATTATTGGCCAGATTCGTACCTCCAATCAGTGTTTTACATTGTTCTTTTTTTTAATGTTATTTTTCTCAGAAAACACGACATTCCTCTTGTTGAAGCACTTCTGAAAATTGTACTTTACAGCTTATGTTCTGTTTAGTTTAGAGATACAGCACAGCATCAGCATTTCGGCCCATCGAGTCCAACAATCCCCGCACACTAACACTACCCCACATACACACTTGGGACAATTGACATTTATACCAAGCCGATTGACCTACAAACCTATACGTATTTGGAGTGTGGGAGTAAACCGGAGCACCCGGAGAAAACCCAAGTGGTCAAGCTGTGAACGTACAAACTTCGTGCACAGTTAAAGCTTGATGATAAGGTACCATACAGTTACTTTGCCCAGACAAATGAACATATGTTTCCTCATGATAGCTGCCGAAAAAATCAACGTGGATACCGCGTCCGTGAACTATTTATTCAACACTGTACATCGGTGCCCTTTTCGCAAACCAAAATATAATAGAAGATTAAAAATACATGAAAACTAATATTAGCTGCTTACCAGGAACACCAACAATTGCAAGAGTAGGGTAGAAAATATTTTCTATCTGTGTAATTACCGGTTGTCCCATTTTCGTAGAGAAGCAACGTTACTTGATCACCAACAGGACTCGGATTCGCTTACTTAAAATTACCGTATTTATACCCAAAGAATCGTCCTGAGACACGACCATTGCGCAATTGGTATAAAATGCAGCTGTTCGAGCGTAGATCGAGCGTAGATTTCTCCTAGTCTTCAGGGATAAGATGTTTCTAAGAGCCATATTTCCACATAGTACTTGCTCGCATAATGTGGCACAGCTAGCATCATCGGGTGTAAACACTATTAAAAGGAACCAAAGGAATCGTGCATTAGCCTCTTAACCTCATCCGAAAGATTCAGGTGCATTTAGATCCGACTTTCTCCTCAGATCCACACAGAAAATGACAGAACGTTGGGTGATCAAAGAACAGATAGCAGCAACGTTCCACACTTACAGGACATGATAGACCCTGCGCGGTGTTAAATGGAGATTCGTGATTGTGTGT
>NC_045985.1:22116446-22146446 GCF_010909765.2 Amblyraja radiata | reverse complement strand
ACGATAAAAAAAAATCCACAATCCAGAATTTAGTGTAACAACAACTATAGCGTCAGAGTTACGGGGAGAAAGTTCAAGGTCCATAACGAGATTGGTTGGTAGATAGGCTCCTGGAAAGGCCATTCAATATGCTGATAAAAGCGGGAAAGAACAAGGTCCATAACGAGATTGGTTGGTAGATAGGCCGCTGGAAAGACCATTCAATGGGCTGATAACAGCGGGGAAGAAGTCGATCCTGAATCTGGTCTTAGACCTTGCATCCAATTGAAATGTTCCGTCGCTTAACAGGGACGCAGAAGAAGCTGCCCCCTCACATTCCTGCTGTCGATTGTTAGCGGCAGAGAACCAGTTTGAATAATTTTGTGGGTGTGAAATTCGAAAATTAAAGAAAATATGTCCGAATGAACTCGTCTATGATTAATGAGAGGAAAGTGAAAATATCGATAGACACAAAAAGCTGTAGTAACTCAAGGGGACAGGCAGCATCTCCGGACAGAAGGGATGGGTGACGTTCCAGGTCAAGACCCTTCTTCGGTCCCACTGAGTTACACCAGCATACTGTGTCTATCTTCGGTTTAAACCCGCATCTGCAGTTCCTTCCGACACAAAGTAAAAACCTTGTTTTAACATAATTAGTTATAAATTGAATTATGTTACAACAATATTTCGAAATGGAGAAAGAAAAGATCCCGATCCGATCTCTTCTCGTATATTTCCCGGGACAGACGTTGCCTGACCCGCTGCGTTCCTGCAGCAGCTCGTGTGTTGCTTCTGTAACTAACTGTTTGATGGTTGTATTGTCGGTCACAGAGTCTGATGAATGGTCCCTACCCGAAACGGCACCTTTCCATTTTCTCGAGAGATGTTGCGTGACCCGCTGATTTACTCCAGCATTTTGTACCTATCATTGTTTTATTGGTTTGTAATTTAACCAATGTGACATTTTCTGACGAAATAACAGTGCAGGAATGGACAAAACAAAGCAAGAGCCAACCACTGGCCAAGGAGCTTATCAATGCGAAACGGTGTCAGCAATGATTTTACATCAACATGTCCGGAAACACCACAATTTCATGTTTACTTTAAGAATATTTCATTAAATACCAGCGTTCGTAAGTTCGGTGAAATTTACAGGTTAGGGAACATTCAAACATATGTACATCAAACCAATGAGAGCAACCTCTGAGCAGGAATGTAAAAATGAACATCAGATGCTGGAGTTATCACTCGCCATTCTTTTTCCTGCCCCCCACATATTTTCCCTACTGCGATCACTCCACAGGTTCCCAATCAGCTGAGCAACCTCGGAGATAATTGTCAAAATTAATCTTTCGGGGCATTGAGTATAAGTCATGAAGTCATGGTGCAAATTTATTGGACTTGGTTAGTCCACATTTCGTGTATTGTGTGCAGTTCTGTTATTCCCATTACAGGAAAGATAACCATATGACCATATAACAATTACAGCACGGAGACAGGCAATCGCGGCCCTACAAGTACGTGCCGAACAATTATTTTCCCTTAGTCCCACCTGCCTGCACTCAAACCATATCCCTCCATTCCCTTCTCATCCATCTGCCTATCCAATTTATTTTTAAATTATACCATCGAACCTGCCTCCACCACTTCCACTGGAAGCTTATTCCACACCTCTACCACTCTCTGAGTAAATAATTTCCCCCTCATGTTACCCCTAAACCTCTGTCCCTTAACTCTGAAGTCATGTCCTCTTGTTTGAATCTTCCCTATTCTCAAAGGGAAAAGTTTGTCCACATCAACTCTGTCTATCCCTCTCATCATTTTAAAGACCTCTATCAAGTCCCGCTTAACCTTCTGCGCTCCAGAGAATAAAGACCTAACTTATTCAACCTTTCTCTATAACTTAATTGTTGAAACCCAGGCAACATTCTAGTAAATCTCCTCTGTACTCTCTCTATTTTGTTGAGTACAAAATGTGCACGCTTTGGATTGGGTGTAGAGAATGTCCACCAGAATGATGCATGGTTTCAGGTTAACTAGTTTCAGACAGACTTGGATTATTGCATCTTGAACATAAGAGGCTGCTTAGTATATTATTATATAAAATGTTGATCGGACAGATTTGTTTCCCAGGATGGAAGAAATATCAAAAACTATAGAGGTTAAAGTGAGAGGGACAAAGTTTAAAGGAGATACGCAGGGAAAGTGTCTTTACACAGAGGGTGGCGAGTGCCTGAAACGCGTTGTCAGAGTTCGTTGTTCGAGCAGATACAATGGTGACATTTAAAAGACAATTAGTAGGCATATGGATATGCAAGGAATGGAAGGATGTAAGTTATGTGCAGGTTGGTGTGATGATATTGGCAGCAGGTTCGACACAAATATTATGGGCCAAGGGCATCTTCTTGTACTGTACCTAGCATGTTTTACAAAATACGTTAGGATTTAACCGCATTTCTAATACAATTCATAGGACGTACGACCATATTTTTCAATTCCGCCCTGAACTTCTTCTGGGACACGGCATAAATAAAGGTATTTGTGCAAGAACTCAAACACCTCAGCATATATGCCGACAGTTCCATAATGGTGATCGGTTTGTTGTAAGTCGTTGCCAAAAATTGAGCATCTGTTAATTGTACAAAAATATAAAATATTAAAATCAACGCCCATAGCAGAAGAAAATTGGCAGATATGGTGAGCAGCAAAATTATCGATTTCCTTCGATTTTCCATCTCTGGATCAGCTTGACTGTCGACGTTTTTATTTCCCCGGAGACCAACTCTCACTCGATTAGCCAGCAAAATATGCCTGACAGTTAGAGAATTGAAGAGCAGGATTAAGGCAAACGGTGCAAATGGGGTGAGAATGGTCTCCAACCATAGAAAAGCGGCCCATATGGGGAGAGTAAAACAGGCTTCCTTCACTCTACAGAACCAGGGAACATTGTCAATTAGTTCTCCAGGTTCCCACGTAAAATAGTATGGAACATTTTCCAAAACGCTTAACACACACACAACTGATATCACCACCGTCGCCGTCTTCTCGGAGCAATATTTCGTTCTCACTGTTTGGTGACAAATGGCGATAAATCGGTCAAATGTAAAGGCCACAGTTAGCCAGACAGACCAATCAATGGAAACGAAAAACAGTGTCACATTCAGACTGCAAATTGGAGTGTAATTCAAAAATGAGTATGGAAAATAACCCTCCTTAATCTCGTATAAAATGACCTCAAATATCATGACCATCAGATCGCCCACTGCCATGCCAACCAAGTAACGTGTGATGCATTTTGAGAGACCACAATTTCCACGGGAGAATATGACGATCGACACCAAGTTCGCTGCAAAGGAAAGGACAACATTTATCAGTCTCACTCAGGACTGTTCTTGGAACATAATATATTATCGTCGCTAAATCCCTTATCTCGTAATAGTGTTTAACATCAGCAATTCTGAGGTATAGATCTTTCATTAATACGCATTAGAGATATGTTTTAGTTTAGTTTAGTTTCGGTCCACTGAGCCTACACCGACCAGCGACAAAAACACCAACCGAAACACGCTAGGGACAAATTATACATTTATACGAAGCCAATTAACATACAAACCTGTTCGTCTTCTGTTCTACCTGATCCCACGCAGATCACGGAGGAAACATATAAAGTCTGTGCAGACAGCACCCGATGTCAGGATCGAACCGTGGTCTCTGTTCCTGTAATCGGGGTCTCTGGCCCTGGAGGTGGTATCTCCGCCGCTACGACACCGTGCCGCCCTGTTCTGTTCTGAGTTATTAAGAAAATGCCACTGCAACATTTTTTTTTAAATCTGCCGGAAAGGCAGCATATCTGGAGAGAAGGAATGTGTGACGTTTCGGGTCGAGACACTTCTTCAGACCCGAAACGTCAGACGCTCCAGAGATGCTGTCTGTCCCGCTGAGTTGTTGTGTCTATCTTTGACACAACATTTTGTGTCTATCTTTGATTTAAACCAGCCTTCGCAGTTCCTGCCTACAAAAAATCCTTAATCTTCAGGTATCTTCTGGCCATCATACTCAGTCCGCAGATTGTATTTTCGATATATTTCAACTGTGTGTTTTTCGTCCGATTTATCTAGAAGGAAAACCGCACGGCTCCGCCATATCTGTGTATTCAGAACGTAGAACGTTTAAAAAAAATCATCATCCTTTCATAACAACACCACAAATAAAAACAGGAAAAGCTGGAAGCTCTCAAGATGCCCGACAGCATCTATGAGAAAAGAAACAGCATTCAATTTGTATTCTGTCATAAGAAGGGTTCCGAGCCTACTCCTTTTCTCCGGAGATGCTGCCTGACCCGCTGAGTTATTCCGGCATTTTGTGTCTACCTTCAATTTTCATTTCCGAGAGATAATACCCCGGACCAGATATATTAACACAGATTCCCTTATCGCCGCTGACCTGTTGTGTTTTACCAATTTTTTTCTGGTTTTATTTCAAATGTACAATCATCTGTACAATGTTTAAATTCTCCTCACTCCGGACACACATTTATCAAATAGGTAACAATATGCCATCGGAACTCGAGTTTAGTATTAACCAATTTTGCTAGATGAATCTTTACAATAGTTTTTCAAATAACCTCGGTATGCAGAAAACAATTAAGACTAATTTGACCAAAATATTAAGACCGGAAACGCTGTATGCCTATTCCCTCCACGGATGCTGCCTAACACGCTGAGTTCCTCCAACACTTTGTGTTTTGCCTCAAGATTCCATATCCTTGTGTCTTCATTTTGACAAATTCACTGTGAATGGAGTAAACGGCCAACCGGCCGATCCGGTTTGTGATTGTTAGAAATATTTGCACAATATAACCGTTCAATTGTTCAAAAGGCAGCGCTATAGGTGTGGACGCATATGCATAAATATACTGGGATGACTGTCTCCATCGGCACTTCCTGCAGTTGGATCCAGTCCCAGACCCACGTTTGTTTTATATCATCAGCGAGTCAACTTCTTAGACGCAAGTGGCACGATGCCTGGCCGCATAACACTAGGAGTATTTAATAATCCACCAGATCGTGAACTGAAATTGATTCTTGTGACAATACTATTGTTTATCTCTATTGACCACTTGGAATATGTTGCGTTCAGCCATGGGCCAAATAAGTATCAAATTAAATCATTTCCGAAAGTGATCGTTTACTGTTCGGGCACTGCTATGCTAATTAGATAATTACCCTATATGTTTAAATAACATTAACATATGCCTGAGAGTCGACTGTAAACTCGACCTTAAACGGGAAGATTGGACAACCGTCAAAGGTCAATTTAAATCACCGATTCATAGGAAAGACTGTTGCAACTTAATTGTTGAAATCTCGCGGGATGAATTGTGTTGAAGACATTGCTTGTTTCCCCGCCCTCAAACCTTTTAAATTAAACAGCACATAAGATTAGGCAAAGTCTGACAAAAAATAAATGCTGATCGCACTACCTATACAATTCAAACTCACAACTATGCCGTGTACTCCCAGCAGGACAGAACCCCGAAAGATGATGTAGCCCTCAGCAGGTTCACTGTTCTGCTGAAGAATGTTCGACACGAAGTGTATCTCTTTCCACAGTGATCAAAATGGACCTTCCCAACGTCTTGTATATTTGCAGCATAACGTTCCAACGTCAATATTCAATTTCCTAATAATGGTAAGCGCGCCAAAAGCCTTTTCAACACTTCTCTCAGGATGTGACGTACTTATCGGGGAACCATGGTCTTGTACTCATAGAACCATCTGCTTTGTAACACCCCACGCGAACGTCCGTTCATTGTCAATCTCCTGCCTTGCTTTGACTTCCCTAAATGCAAAAACGCACGCTTATCTGATTTAACCTCAAACATGTTATTTCCTCAGCTCGCTTGCCCAGTTAATCAGTATCCCACGGTAACGCTTGAAAGGTTTCTACCACATCACCTAGTTTAGTATCGTTTGCAAACTTATTAGTTATGCCTTATACATCCTTGTGTATATTGTTGAAATATATGTCAAACAACAATGTGCCCAGCTCCGACCCAAGAGGGACACCACTAGTCACAGGTCTGCAGTCTGAAAATCAACCTCCCACCACCACACTCTGCATCCTACCATGAAGATACTTTGGTACCAAGTTAGTTACCTCTAGCTAACTTCATTTGATACAAATACTTGCCTATCAAATAGCTTATCGAGCTGTCTGCTAAACGACAGTTACGACCTATATTAGCAAAAATGTTGAACGGTTTGATCATTTATGCAAATTGAATGGGCAAACGCCACACAAAAAAAGCCACGATATAAAGCGCTGAAAAGAATACATTTCCTTTATTTTACTCATCTTACCGGGAACTCCAACAATTGCCAGAATAGGGTAGAAGATATTTTCGACCTGTAAGATTACCGGCAGTCCCATATCAAGGAGGGAGCGATGTTGCTTGCTAAATGTCAAGGGAGCTAATGCATTTGTTTTCGAAATAATTTCCTATTTATAACGATAAAACCTTCAGTCCCTCATATCGATTGCACAATGTTTGCCATTAGTTGGAGACATTTGCTAACAAGTAATCCCGAATCATATCTGCAAAATAATCTCTACGACCTATTGCAAGCCATGTATTCCCATTTAGTCATTGGTTCAGCAATACGATGGAAGCCAAGACTATTGATAGAACGAAAAATGAATTCGGAATCATGATGGAACAGGCGCACATATTTTGAATAATTACTATCCTTTTCGATTCTTATTTGAACCTAGAATAAAATTGCATGGAGATAATTTCAATGTATTAATTTGTTGTACCCGAGAGTTACTGCATATGTTTCATGAAGCTTTCTCAGTGTTATAAGCGAGGCCTAATTATAATCCTATGCACGTATAAAATTACATAATCAATACTGTATAACAGCATTTTCTGAAAAATTATCTGATAAAACCTAGCAGGTCAGGCCACATCAGTGGAGACAATGGACAGTGAACGTCTCGGCTCAGGACACTTGTTTCAAACGCACCATAATTTCGGTTTGAACTGAGCTGCGTTGCGCCATAGATGGCAAACGCTTTAGATGATTGAATACATTAATAGACCTTTCATCAGGTAAATGAAGTGATATATAGTACTTTAAAAGCATATTGACTTAAATGACTGAATACGAAAATCCTCCGAACTTTATTGGATATTGTCAGTCCCGCGCCTTTGTCCAGATAATGCCGTGCATGGTGCCCGGCATCTTCAAGTATAGAACCACATGCTGTCATGGGCCAATAAGTAGTTCAACTTTCGTCTTGAAAAAGAGAAGCAATTGGTGATGTTTCGGGTGAACACCCACTTCAGACTACAGTCATATAACCATATAACCATATAACAATTACAGCACGGAAACAGGCCATCTCGGCCCTACAAGTCCGTGCCGAACAACTTTTTTCCCTTAGTCCCACCTGCCTGCACTCATACCATACCACTCCATTCCCTTCTCATCCATATGCCTATCCAATTTATTTTTAAATGATACCAACGAACCTGCCGCCACCACTTCCACTGGAAGCTCATTCCACACCGCTACCACTCTCTGAGTAAAGAAGTCCCCCCTCATGTTACCCCTAAACTTCTGTCCCTTAATTCTGAAGTCATGTCCTCTTGTTTGAATCTTGCCTATTCTCAAAGGGAAAAGCTGGTCCACGTCAACTCTGTCTATCCCTCTCATCATTTTAAAGACCTCTATCAAGTCCCCCCTTAACCTTCTGCGCTCCAGAGAATATGTCATGGGGAAAAGGAACCGAGAGGTTTAGACGGTGATGTAGAGATATAGAACAAATGAATTAAAGATATGCAAAAACGTAACGATGATAAAGGAAACAGGCATTGAGCACCAGTTTGGCCCTTTCCTCCTCCCTCGACTCTGTCCAGGGGCCCCGGCGTTTCTTTCAGGTTCGGCAGAGGTTCATTTGCACCTCCTCCAACCTCATCCACTTTATCCGTTGTTCAAGATGTGGACTCTTGTACATGGGTAAGACCGTGTATAAGACCGGGATCACATTGAATGGCGGTGCTGGCTCGAAGGGCCGAATGGCAAACTCCTGCACCTATTATCTGTTGTCTATTGTCTATTGGCCGGGCGATCATTTCGCTGAAGTCCTTCGCTCAGTCCGCCTGGACCTATCTGATTTCCCAATTGCCAAACACTTTAATTCCCATTTCTATTCCAATAATGACCTTTCTGTCCTAGGCCTGCTCCATTGTCAGAGTGAAGCTAAACGCAAATTTGAGGAACAGTGTCTCATATTTCGCTTGGGAAGCTTACAACTCAGGGGTATGAATATTTGATTCATCTAACTTAAAGTAACCTCTGCATTCCCTCGCTCCCCATCCCTCCTCAGCCAAGTCGCACCAGCTTCTCGTTCTCACCTAGCAAACAGCTAACAATGGCCTTTATCTTTGTTACTTTTTTGCATTTCATTCATTTATTTGTTTTATATCTCTCAACATCAGCATCTATGTCACTCGGTTCCCTTTCCCCTAACTCTAGTCTGAAGAAGGGTTTCGACCCGAAACGCACCCGTTCCTCCTCTCCAGAAATGCTGCCTTTCCCGCTGAATTTCTCCAGCAGTTTGTGTTTATCTTCGGATCACACCAGCACCTGCAATTTCTTCCTACACATTTCGCCTTTATATTATGACTACACGATTTTTCACGATTCACGTTACCTCCACACTTCGGCTCTTAATGTTGACTGCCATCCTGGTGCTGTAATAGCTGATCAGATATTTGTTTTAAGTCTTATAGCACTGTTGTTTCGTCCATCGAGATAACCAATGTCCTCTGGACAATATAACCCAAACCATGAAAGTTACCTTTTAGTGTGAGTTAACCGAAGTGTTAACTTGATTTGCTCTTAAAATGTTTATTCATTTCGAGAATTTCGAGAATTGTACCAAACGTTTTTAATTTTAACCGGGAAGTGCCCAGGGTGGAGAGTTTACGGCCGGTTATTATTATTCCTCTTGTTCTTGGCTATTCATTTCGGTGTTATACCAACATTATAAAGACCTGACAATAATGCTGTCTCTATGTGTACACGATACTCAGACGATGCTGGATCAAAACGAAATACTTGATCTACAATCAGTATGGGATAATAAATTATTGATGATGTATCTGCACGATTTACACTGAATGACCGATAGTCACAAATCTTACAAAAGGAATGATCCCAGAAATTAGTTGAATGATCCCAGAAATGAGGCGTGAACCCAGAGACATATGATGAGCGTTTGACGGCACTCGACTTGTACTCATTGAGACATACTAAATAGGGAAAGGCTTGGATTGGGTGGATGTCGACTCGAGTTGATGTTTCCATTAGCGGGAGATTCCAGGACCAGAGGTTATAGTCTCAGAATTAAAGGACGTTCCTTTAGTAAGAGACGAGGAGGAATTTCGTTAGTCAGAGGATGGTGAATCTGTGGAATTATTTGCCACGCAAGGCTGTGGATGCTGTCAAATGATATTATTAAGGCAGATATAGATGGTTTCAAAATTAGTACGAGTGTTAGGGGTTATGGGGAGATAGCTGGAGAATTGGGTTCGGACGGAGAGATAGAATGGCGGAAAAATGAAGGACTGAAAGGCCTAATTCTGTTCCCATGACATATCGCGATTCACGATTCAGCTCAAATATCACAGCAAAGCTCGAGGGATATAAATGCTCAACCATGCGCTGACAAGATTTAATTCGTAGTCCTATCGACGTGAGACGTTCACAGCATCGGTGGCTGTAAACTGGGAATTGTTTTGCATGACGCCCTATCCATGACCACCCAGCCTCCTCTCCATTCAATGTTCATTCCCCTTCTCTATTCCCACTCAAAGCTACCTTTAAGCTGCATCCCACTTCATTTTGTGAATATAAACACAAGAATATCGATCTGTAATTTCATCTTCTTCCAGTATCAGCGTTGACAGCCAGAGATTCATATCATAAACATTGCGCCCTCTGGCGGTCATTGCAGTCTTGCCTTTGCTGCTTTCAATTCTTCAAGCTGAATTAACTTTTGTAACCCACTTCATTCTCTTGTAAACATTCTACTTAATAATAGAACTCCTGTATTGATGTTGGATGCCTTTGTGGACATTTAATGCCTTCTCACTTGTATGGGGTCTTGACCTTTGTTGCATCTCTTACCATTCGAGTTCTAAATGACTCTATTTGAATTAGTGAGCAATGCAGCATGGAGACAAGCCCATCCCATCCATGTCGATCAAGTTGCCTATCCTAGTTATACCCACTTGCCTGCGCCTGACCCATCGCCATGCAAACCTATAGATCCTCAATGTTAACTCCTTTGTCGCTTGGTTACTGCCTGACCTCGTGAGTATTTCTCACTTATTCTAATTTATTGAGATTGTATTGCATGTTGTATATCTAAATGACTTGGACATAAATGTGAATGAGTTGGTTCGTCCGTTTGCAAACGACACGGACATTGTCGAATGGCAGAATGTGAGAAAGACCGTCAAACTATAGAGAGATAGATCAACTACAGAAAAGGGGGGAGAAATGGCAGATGGAGTTTAATCCGTTAGAATTTGTGGTGTTACACTCTGGGAGGTTGAATGCAAGGGAAATGGCAAGACCTTTAACACGATGAATGTACAAAGTGATCTTTGTGTTCATGTCCATAGCCTCCCGAGAGTGGCAAAAACCACCAGATAGAATGATAAGGAAACCTGACCTTTATTGGTCGGGGCAGTGAGTTTCAGAATCACAAAGTCACGATGCCGCTTAAATACTTTGGTCAGGCTGCATTTGAAGTATAGCGTGCAGCGCTGATGCCCCGATACAAGAAGGATGCGGAGGCTTTGGAAAGGATACACATGCGAAATGTTACCTGGATTAGAGCGTATTAGCCACAAGGGAGACGTTGGACAACCTTGGATTGTTTTCATGAAGTGTCGGAGACAGAGGGAAGACCCGATAAAAGGATACAATATTTTGAGAGGCATAAATAAGGTGGAACTGTCAAAGACTAGAAGACATGGCTTTGAGGTGAAAGGGTCAGCTTTAAAGGAGAAGTGTAAGGCAGGTTTTTTTATACAGAGAGTGATGGGTGCCTGGAACGCGCTTGCAGATGTGGTAGTTGAGGCAAATACGATAGTGGCGTTTAAGAGTTTTTTTGAAAGTCTCATGCACATGCAGTAATTGCAGGGCATGTGCAAACAGATGAGATTCTGGGCCATGATTCCCATCATGGCATTGTGGGCCGAAAGGCCTCTTCCTGTACCATGTTTTTTCGTGTTCTATGTTTAACATCTCAAGTATGTTCTTTGCTTAGAAATTTGCCGATGATCATTTGGAGTCATGGAATTATGGAACAGTAGAGCGCAGAAACAGACCGTTTCACACCGCATTTTCCAAACCGTCATAAGATCCAGACGGAAACAGGCCCTTCGTCCCAACGTACCCCTGCCGGCCAAAATGACCGATTTACATTAGTCCAACTTTCCCGCGCCTGGCCCATATCCTTCTAAACCCTTCGTATACAGTAATCTATCCAAATGTATTTTAGCTTTTATACAATATACAATTCAATTTATTGTCATTTGGACCCCTTAAGGTCCAAACGAAATGTCGTTTCTGCAGCCATACATTACAAACAAATAGACCCAAGACACAACATAATTTACATAAACATCCATCACATTGCTGTGATGGAAGGCCAAAACAACGTATCTCTCCACTGCACTCTCCCCCCCGATGTCAGAGTCAAAGTCAAAGCCCCCGGCTGGCGATGGCGATTGTCCCGCGGCCATTAAAGCCACGCCGGGTGATGCAAGGTCGCGCACCGGGTCTTGTTGTTAGAGCCCCCGGCGTGCGCTCGCAGAGTCCCGCAGCCATTCCAAGCCGCGCGGGGCGATGGTGTAAGGCCCCGCTCCAGGAGCTCTTCAACCCCGCAACTCGGGCGGGAGAAGTCGCCGTTGCGGGAGACCTGAAAAGCGGTCTCCCTCCAGGGACCCGCGGGCTCCCGGTGCTGCCGTCCGCCAGACCCGCAGTTGCAGCCTCCGAAACTCCGGAGGTCGGGCCGCAGCAGCGTCCACCACAGCTCCACCCGCTCTGGACTCGGCCAGCTCCGCGACGGTGAGGCGAGTAGTCGGCACTAGAGCCCCCGGTCTTCCTGTTGGAGGCCGCTCCTCGTTGCAGCCCCAACGACAACGGAGACCCGACAAAGAAAAGGTCGGATCTCCCGTGCAGGTAGAGATTTAAAAGTTACCCCCTCCCCCCCCCCCCCCCCCCCCCCCCACACACATACCCCAACAAAAAAATAACAAAAACTACATAAAAACATAGACATAAAATAATAAAAACGCAGACGGACTGCAGAGGCCGCTGCTGACGAGAGTCGCGCCGCCCACCGTTGAAGATGCCTCAAGTATCTCCTCCGGCAGCTCGTCCCATGTAACCACCATCTTTTGGGGAAACAGGTGCCACACAGGTTGCTATTAAATCTGTAACCTCTCATCCGATTTCTGCTGGATCGCTATTCCTCAACTCTGGGTGATCGACACTGTACATTTACTGCATCTATTACCGGTCAGCATCGGGAAGGTTAAAATCCCCTGCAATGATAACATTAGTAGTCTTGCAGCTGCCTGCAATTTCAATGCATATATGCATTCAACGTCCGGATGACTATTCGGGGCCTGTAGTACACTGCATACAAGGTGACTGTCCCATTTGTATTGTTCAGCTCCACCCATAGAGCCTCACTGGAGGAACCACCAGTAATGTCATCCTGGAAGACTGCCGTGACATTCTCCTTATTCAATGAAGCTACGCCTTCTCCTCTTTAAACCCATCTCTCTCCCCCTAAACGTACCACTTTGGTAACATCCGAGTCGCACGCATCTACCCACGCCCTGAGCTCATCCGGCTTATCGCACTAACATACATGTAATTCAATGCAACAGCCCTTCCCCGCTCGCGGCCGTGCTCCGGCCGGCTCTGTCCACTCAACATTCTTTCATCACCTACTATCACTGTACCAGCCTCCCACCTGCCCCAGTCGTGCATTGGATAACGACCCCTGCCAAACAAATTGAAACCCTGCAGCGATCCCAAATCCCAATAGCTCGTATAAGACCCATAACGTTCCACACGTTTTTCTTTAAGAACTTATCCAACTGGGTTTTAACCATTTTAATTATTTCGGTTTCCAATACCGACTGTAGCAGATATACGCTGCCGTCTTTGTGGGGAAAAATCCACGCATATCTCATTTAAATTGGCCACTCCATAGATATATATTGTGCGTTCCAGTGGTAAACTTCATTGTGCTGCGAGAAAGATTATTAATATCATCCTGTGTATGTGACCTGTAGGTTTACACACCTATATGACGTCAACATTCATTTTTCAGCGAAACGAAATAAGCTCATCCAATTTGTCGTTATAATTGTAGCCCTCTATTCCAGTGAGTATCCTAATGCATATTCTCTAACTCCCGCAATTGGTCCCGCAATGTTACTTTTGCGACCAGAACTGTGCATAATATTCCATAATATTCCAAATGTTGGTTTACCAACGTTGCGCATAGCTGTAACATAGTCGAACTCATACTCAATGGTTTCACTTAAGAAAGCAGGCATGCCGATTACCTTTACCCTACTCTCTCCAACTGTATGGGCAGTTGCAGGCACAATAAAGACCAGTACAGTGGCGCAGCTGCTGCCTCGCAGGACCAGAGCACCGGGTTCGATCCTGACCTGGCTGTGTAGCTGTGTGTTGTTTGCACGTCCCCCCTGCGACAGCGTGTGTTACCTCCTGGTGCTCCGGTTTGCAATGCGATCATAATGACATGTGGGCTTCGGGTTAATTGGCCACTCTAAATTGCCCGGCAATTGAAGTGTAAGTGTGATAACATAGAATGGTTGAGATGTGTGTCATGGACTCGGCGGACCGAAGGCTCAGTTTCAATGCTGGGTAACTTGGGCGGAGGGACTTGTTACCAAATTGTATGACTCTGTGAAACTGAATCCAATGTGCCAATGTTGCCTCTCTAAGACCCCACGAACTATGACACTCGTCTGCAAAGGGATTAGTCAGATTATCTACATAAACATCCAAGTAATTTATATCCACAAACAAATACCGGAGGCATTCTACAGACTTCCAGTCAAATAAATAATCCATATATTACTGCTTATAGAAACATATAAAATTATAAAAGGACTGGACAAGCTAGATGCGGGAAAAATGTCTACAATGTTGGGCGAGTCCAGATCCAGGGGCCACAGTCTTAGAATAAAGGGGAGGTCATTTAAAACTGAGGTGAGAAAACACTTTTTCACCCAGAGAGTTGTGAATTTGTGGAATTCCCTGCCACAGAAGGCAGTGGAGGCCAAGTCACTGGATGGATTTAAGCGAGAGTTAGATAGAGCTCTAGGGGCTAGTGGAGTCAAGGGATATGGGGAGAAGGCATGCACGGGTTATTGATAGGGGACGATCAGCCATGATCACAATGAATGGCGGTGCTGGCTCGAAGGGCCGAATGGCCTCCTCCTTTACCTATTTTCTATGTTTCTATGTTTCTATGAATACTGGACACCATAGCACCCGTTTTGGCCGCCGCAGATACCATGGTCAGAATAAGGACATGTTTTAGTCTTCTATTCACCCAATTACTATAAAGCCAGAATGAGCACCCTTGGTCTTCTTACGGTGAAAACCAGCACATTTTTTGTTTCATGGTGTCAACTATATTCATCATAAGAAGCAGTGGCCATTTGATCACATTCTGCAATTCCTCCCTGAATTTCCTCTGAGAGACTGCATATATAAAAGTATTTGTACAAGAACTCATGCATTTCAACATATAGCCGGATAATTCCGCAATGGTGAAAGGGTCGCTGTAAGTGGCCTGTAAAAATTGAGTATCGGTAAATTGAACCTGTACGTAGCATATTAGATTTACCGCCCAGAACAATATAAAACTTCCAGATATGGCGAGCAGCAAAATTATCGATCTCCTTCGATTCTCCATTTCGGGATCAGTCTGATTCTCGTCGCGCTTCTTTCGGAGGAGACCGCTCCGCACTCTATTGGCCAGTAGGATGTGTCTGATAGTTAAGGAGTTGAGCATCAACATCAAAACAAATGCTGCAAATGGGGTTAAGACGGTGTCCAACCACAAAAACGCCATCCATACAGGTAAAATATAGAAACTGGACTTGACATAGCAAGACCAAGCTACATTTTCAATCACTTCTCTGGGTTCATATATAAAATAACATGGAACATTTTCTAAAAGACTTAGAAAGCACACCACTCCTATTACCACCGCTGCAGTTTTTTCAGTGCAATATTTTGTTTGCCACACTTGGTGACAAATAGTTATGAACCGATCAAAGGTGAATGCCACAGTTAGCCAGACAGAGCAGTCAACGGAAACAAACAGCAGAGTCAGAATCACTTTACAAACTGAAGTGTGGTTGAGGAAGGAATATGAAAAGTAACCATCTACTATCTCATACAGAATGACTTCAAATATCAGGACCATCAGGTCGCCCACCGCCATGGCCATCAGGTACCGAGTGATACATTTGGGGAGACCGCAGTTCCCGCGACCGAGAATGAGGATTGCTGCCAAATTAGCTGAAAAAAAGGTAATATAATGATAACTCAATGATTATTGGACAGTTGGCGAAATAATTGCAGGCAATTGGGTACGCATTCTACTCTAGTACACACACTAGACTCCCCGGTGTCGACCCCATCTACACTTTGCCTCGGGAGAGCACCAAATATAATGAAGGGCCGTTTAAGAGGGTCATTCCTCGTCCCTACATTGCCGCGACCAGCAGATTGAAAACCTTGAAAGCACGTACGATCAAATTCAAGGCACATTCGTCCCCTCTGTTCTCAGGCTACTGCATCACCCAACCATAGTGTTGTACCGAGCATCCAATCCACGTTCACATCAAATCGTTGCACCGTAACGTGTAATATTGTCACCAGGTGGTTACTGAATGTTAGAAATTTACTTCATGGATTCCAAATTTACTTCATGGAAAAATAAAACATAAATAGATTACAAGCGACTTACCAGGAACACCGACCAACGCAAGAATGGGATAGTAAATATTTTCGATCAGTAATATTACCGGCAGCCCCATAATTAGAGAGAAGCACAATTGTGCGAGGGCAGGCGAATGACGTACTTTCATGTTAAAGACGAAATTATATCTGACTGAATCCTCAAATGACACGAACGTAATTGGCATTAGCTGCACGCATGTGCAGAAACTAATTGTGTTTCTAATTATCCAGCACGTGATACATAATTGATGTTTATTTTCACATCGAAATTATTTCAATGGCAGCTACAATGCTCCTGAACATAAAACGTGTATGTATAGTTTCATATTTGGTGTTTCATGGAGCAAATGCGCATATTTATGAAGGGCTAACTTTCACTGAATCTTAATTCCACCTAGAATGCATGTTTAAAATTATTTTTTCTAATATGTTCTTTCTAAGACAGTTCAGTGACTCGGTGAAGGAAATAACCGCTGTCAGAATGATACTGAACGTGATTTAGAGATTCCTTTATTCTATCAAATCTACACCTCACTTAATTCTTTCCTGCACGTTTTTAAAGTGACGTAAGATACACACAAAAACGTGAAGTAACTCAGCTGGACAGGCAGCATCTCTGGAGAGAATGAATGAGTGACGTTTCGGGTCGAGACCCTGCTTCAGATTGGTCTTTGGAAAGGCAAAGGAGATATATAGACGATGTACTGTCTATCGCCTATCGAACGGGTGATCGATGGTTGGCATTGATTCCATCCATCAATCAATCAATCAATCAATCAATCAATCAATCAATCAATCAATCAATCAATCAATCAATCAATCAATCAGTCAATCAAGCAATCAATCAATCAATCGATCAATCAATCAATCAATCAATCAATCAATCAATCAACGTTGTGTTGTGTACAGACGAGGAAATGATTGTATCAATGTAATGAATATATTTCGTGACAGTTAGGGTTCCCGTATTCAACCGCCCCTTTCCCTGTTCGCAACTAGGGAAGAAAATTGTTCATACCGACACTTTGTATTCGCTTACCAACAAGGTCCTTTTCTCAGTTCCAGGTGCTCAGTATCGCATACAGGAAGTTATCGAACGCTCTTGACAGTCTAAATAAACCGCGAACATAGGTTTCCCTTCACCCTTTCTGCTGGGTTCAAGCATGAAATATATCGCATTTATCAAGCATGATTTTTCTCTCGTGAGTCCATTTTGACTCTATTTGACCCGACCACTCTTCTCGAAGTTCTGGGCTATCACTTATTTCAATGTGTAGGAAGGAACTGTGGAAGTTTAAATCAAAGATAGACAAAATCAGCTGGAGCAACTCAGCGAAACACACATCATTTCTCCAGAAAAGGAATCGGTGCCTTTTCGGGTCGAGACTCTTCTTCAGACTGAGCGCCAGGGGACATAGAAATGAGAGATATGGACAGTGATATAGGGAAATATAGAACAAATGAATGAAAGATATGGAAAATAGTAACAATGATAAAGGGAACAGGCCATTGTTATATGTGGCCAATGTGGAAGCGAGTTAGAGACAATGAGCCTCAACAAGATGGCTTTGAAGCAAAACTTGGATGAGGGGGGTGGGGGTGGGGGTGGGGTGGGGGGGGGTGCGGAGAGAGAGGGGAAGCAGGGGTTTCATGTAGTTAGTATTAATAATAAATTTTATTTATGGGCGCCTTTCAAGAGTCTCAAGGACACCTTACAAAATTTAGAAAATAGAGTAAAAACATGTAAGCGGAATGAAATAAATAGTAAAGACATCACCAGTACACACATTAAAGACAGAATTCAATCCAAAGACAATAATCAAAAACACAATATGAAGAGAGAGCAGCGGCAGCTAAAGCGCGCCAGCGTCCACTCTCCCTTCCGGCAGCCATCTGGGACACAGAATAAAATAATCATTTACATACAAAAAAACATCCCCCCACAATGGTTACCACTGTGGGGGAAAGGCACAATGTCCAGTCCCCATCCCCAGCTCTCCCACAGTCAGGCCTATTGAGGCCTCCACAGTTGCCTCTACGGAGGCCCGATGTTCCTGGCCGTTCTCGCCTGGTGGTGTTGCTCCGGCGTCGGGAGAGTCCTCACTGCGGCTGGAACGGCCGATTCCCTACCGGAGTCCGTGGCATTCCGAAGCCGACAGGGCCGTGTCGGTTGGTGCTCCGAGGCTCCCGATGTTAAAGTCGGCGCCGACGCCCGCGGCTGGCCGCTCCACAGTCCCGCAGCTCGACGGTGTTGATCACGGCGGTCTCAGCATACCGGAGCTCCAGCGCGGCGACCCAGCCCCACAGTCCCGCGGGTCGACGGTGCAGCCCGGGGAAAAAGCTGCCTCACCGACCAGGTAGGGACCTAGAAAATAGTTTCCCCCTTCCCCCCCACATAAAAAAGTCAAATTCCCCAACAAACATAGGACAAAATTCACTAAAACTAATAAAAAAAAGTGAACTGAACGGACAGCTGCTGGTTAGCAGCCGTTCCCCACGATGGCTCCTCCTCCTTTACAGTTAGTAAATCAATATTCATCCCATTGGGTTGTAATCTGGCCCAGCGAAATATGAGGCGCTGTTCCTCCGATTTGATTTTGGCCTAAATCTGACATTGGGGGAAGCCCAGGACAGAAAGATCATCTGTGAATGGGAACAGGAATTAAAGTGTTAGGCAACCATGAGATAAGTTGGGCCCAGGCGCACTCAGTGAATGTGTTCATAGAAACGATCGTCGAGTCTACATTTGGCGTCGCGGGTATGTAAGAGACCACACCTTCAAAACGGATACAGGAGATGAGTTTGGAGGAGGTGCAAGTGAACCTCTGCCTAACCTGAAAGGACTGTCAGGGTCCCTGGACAGAGTCGAGAGGGGAGGCATCGGGGCAGGTATTGCATATTTTGCGGTTGCATGGGACGGTAGATAGGGAGGGGGTGGTTTGGGTGGTTTGGGTGGCTAGGAATGAGTTAACATGGGAGTTGCGGATGGAACTGTCTCTGTGGAAGGCGGAAAGGGGTGGAGATGGGAAGTTGCGACTAGTGGTCGGATCCAGTTGGGGGTGGCGAAAATGCCGGCTCGTTAAGTGTTGTAGCGCCGGCTGATGGGATGAAAGGTAAGGATTAAGGGGACTATATCCCTGTGGCAACTAGAGGGAAGGGGTGCAAGGACGGAGCTGCAGGAACCGAGGAGACACGCGTGAGGCCCTATCGAGGAGACACGTATAAGGGCTTATTTCAATGTGTTTTCTACCATTTTTTGCGCTGTCGATGTTAGTCTATCCGATCCATAATCTGCCCGTTGTCCATCTATTCTTCCAGAAATTAGGTTACGTTATTTATCTTCCAACCATTTGAAACTGTTGCAGAGACTCAATGTTGTTGTAATGACCGCCAATGCAACCAGAATTTCTTGGTCTATCTCTTCAAGTGCATCAAGCCGCAGACTGCTGGGCCATAGGGATTCAGTGGTCTTTCCAATCACTATGTCTCCATTCATATACGGTTTGCATTTAGCTCCTTCTTGATCAGTGAACCGAATATTTATTGGATTATTTATATCCTGCATTTTGAAAACAGAATCGAAGTATGCATTCCTTTGACTCATTCGTTTGATGCACCTACCGATCTGCGTATCTACAGAACCATTTACATGCAACTGTTTCCATGTTACATGGAATATGTCATATTTCACCATTCTTGAGCATGACCTTTGTCTCGCCTTGCTGAATTATTAACTGTTTATGAATATCGTGTGCCCCTTTAATATTTCCTTTCCATGAATCTAACACCCTCTAATTGTATTTGAAATTCACCTTTGAGATACATTTCCGGGTTTATTATTGGCCCAAACAGGAATGGCAATTGTTGTGATTCATTCATGCCGATGTTTGCAATTACCAACCACTATTTCACCGTCCTCCTGCTGGCCGATCGCCGGGATCCCTCCGACTTCCATCCTCACCTTTCCCTTCTTTCCTTTCTGTCCATGTTCTCTACTGTTCACATTCCCCTCTCTCAGTTCACAACCCATTCCCTTAGAATCCTTGAAGGAACTTTCCCCCATCATGTCCATTAGTCACATATATAGAGTTTCCTTTCAGTAGATGACGCGGAATACACTGACAGACTTTCAATTTCAATGAGAATTATAGCGCACCCTCCCCCCACTCCCATGGACTCCGCAGAATTATTGATGAATCCTTTGTCATGACACCGTACCCAGTGGAGAAGGGTTTGCTTCCTAGTTAGTTGGTAATACCCTCTAATTCAGGCAGCATTCTGGTAAACCTCTTCTACTTACTATGGAGAAGGGTGCAAATCAGCGTAGTATGTGAAGACGCCACCGATAATTGGAAGTCTTCCTGATTTCTACATTTTATAGCGCGTTTGTGTACTGGTTAATTTCTCTCCTTGCGCAGGCGTCTCCTGACGGGTCCCAAATATCCACACGTCAAATGTCGCTTGATTTTGCCCGGAACCTCCACGGTTTGTTATTATAGGACAACAGTTATTTCGCGAAGCATAAAGGACGGCAGACATTCAGTGGGAGTTTGGCCTAGACGGTACTACCTGCAGCGGTGTTTCTCAGTCGAAAACATTT
Source organism: Amblyraja radiata (assembly GCF_010909765.2). Taxonomy (NCBI): domain Eukaryota; kingdom Metazoa; phylum Chordata; class Chondrichthyes; order Rajiformes; family Rajidae; genus Amblyraja; species Amblyraja radiata. The sequence goes on along the minus strand of NC_045985.1, from coordinate 22,125,758 downwards.
CAAATGTCAGCAAGTTTCGGATATCTATGAATTTGCATTGCATTGCAACCCGGCGTCGCATTCACTAATGCATCCCAGAGCGGAGGGACACGTTGTCGCCGAGAGTAATGCCCAGTCACAATTTCTCTATTTTGCCAACAAAATAGAGAGAGTACAGAGGAGATTTACTAGAATGTTGCCTGGGTTTCAGCAACTAAGTTACAGAGAAAGGTTGAACAAGTTAGGTCTTTATTCCTTGGAGCGCAGAAGGTTAAGGGGGACTTGATAGAGGTCTTTAAAATGATGAGAGGGATAGACAGAGTTGACGTGGATAAGCTTTTTCCATTGAGAGTAGGGAAGATTCAAACAAGAGGACATAATTTGAGAATTAACGGACATAAGTTTAGGGGTAACATGAGGGGTAACTTCTTTACTCAAAGAATGGATTTGTTACAAGTGGGACCCGCCAGTCAGGGTCGTACAATAAATAAGTCGGGACGTTATGTTACAGTTGTACAAGACGTTGTTGAGGTCGCGTTTGGAGTTCACTTTGGATCACCCTGCTATTAAAGGATATAATGATGATGAAAAAGGGCAGAGACGATTCACAAGGTTGTTTTTAGGACGCGAGGACCTGGGTCACACGGAAAGGTTGGGTAGGTCATGACTTTATTTAGCCTAGGAGTCGGAGGGGATATTGTATACAGGTGTACAAAACCACGAGGGAAGAGGATAGGGTGGGTTATATTTTACCCAGGGTAGGGGGATCAATAATTAGAGGTTTCTAGATTTAAGGCGAGATGGAAAGTATTTAATGGGAATGTGAGGGGCAACGTTTGTCAACACAGGGCGGTGGGAACAAACAACGAGCTGCCAGAGGCGAGATTGACGCAGAAATTATAAAAAAGCTTTTAAAAGACGCTTGGGCACGTACACGGACAGAAACGCTTGAGGGGAATACGGACCAAACGGGACTGGGTTAGATGGGGTACCTGGTTCGGCATTGTCCAATTGGGCCGAAGAGCCCTTTTTCGTGACTCCATAATTTTCTGACTCATTTGGCCCATTGTCTAAAAAATCCTTGCTACCCACTTAGGTGAACAAATAACCTTAAAGAACATTCAATAGCATAAGCTATTTCATTTGGTTCTGTATGTTATCTTGAGGTTCCATAACTTGAGAGATCGTTGGTACATTTGTAGACCACTTTTAATGCATTAACTCCCCTTCATTTCTGTTCACAATCATTGTTTTTGTTATTTGGAAATATAGTTTGGTGCATCATTTCTTTAAGTCGATTACCTTGACAACAAGAGTCACAGGATATTTGATCACGTTTTTCAGTTCGTCTCTGAATTTTCTCTGGGATACAGCATAAATAAAGGTGTTCGTGCAAGAACTCAAAAACTTCAGCATGTACCCGGATAACTCAGCAATGGTGAAGGGGTCATTGAAACTTGCTTCCAAAAACTGCGTGTCAGTAAATTGCACGCATATGAAACATATCAAATTAACCATCCACAAGAGAATAAAGCTGCCAGATATGGCGAGCAGCAACACGATGGATTTTCTGCGGTTCTCCAGCTCTGGGTCAGTGTGTTTCACATTACTGTTGTTTCCACGTAGTCCGCTCCTCACTCGGTTAGCCAGTATAATGTGTCTGATGGTCAGGGAATTAAGCAGCAAGATCAACACATAGGGAGCAAACGGAGTCAGGATCGTTTCCAGCCACAGAAATGCGGCCCAAATGGGTAATGAGTAGAAGCTTGATTTTACATAGCACGACCACTCAACGCCATTAACTACCTCCCGAGGTTCGTATATGAAATAGTACGGAATGTTTTCCACAATACTTGCAGAAAACACCACAGCTATCGCCACAGTGGCATTCCTTTCAGTGCAATATTTTGCTCGTAATATTTGATGACAAATGGCAACAAATCGATCGAAAGTAAAAGCCACAGTGAGCCACACAGAACAGTCAATAGAAATAAACAGCATGGTCAGGATAACTCTACAAACCGGGGTTTGATTGAAGAAAGAATGTGGAAAATAGGCATCAATAATCTCATATAAAATCACATCAAATGTAAGAACCATCAGGTCAGCGACTGCCATTCCCAGCAGGTAACGGGTGATGCATTTGGAGAGGCCACAGTTGCCACGGAAAAGGATGACAATTGCCAACAAATTAGCTGCAAAAGAGAAATTCTAATTAAATATAGGGCAGGATGATGGCGCAGCGGTACAGTTGCTACCTTACAGCGCTGAAGCGCCAGATATACGGGGTTATATTTGAACAACGAAAATGCAAATTGGAGGAACAATGCCTCATATTTGGCTGGGACAGCTTAAATATTGAATATTGATTTCTCTAACTTCAAGTAATATTTGCTTTCCCCTCTCTCCGCCGAAACGAGTGTATTTCAGATTTCCACCATGCAGTGGGTGAAATAATTATTCTTCAACCCACCCCCCACACTCTCTCTCCTCGCTCTATCTCTTTATCTCTCTCTATCTCTCTCTCTCTCTCTCTCTCCTCTCTCTCTATCTCTCTCTCTCTCTATCTCTAACTCTCTCTCCCTCTCTCTCTATCTCTCTCTCTCTCTATCTCTATCTCTCTCTCCCTCTCTCTCACCATCTCTCTCTCTCTCTCTCTCTCTCTCCCTTTAAACCTTTCATCCTTTAACTCAAACCCGTGTCCTTTGGTCGAAGGTCACCTTCGCTAAGGAAGTAATTTACCATTATTTAAACAATGTATGCCCTTCATAATATTGCACACACCAGGCAGAGGAGATTAATTTATTATGGCATTATGTTCTGCATAGACATCGAAGGGCCTGTTAATGCTCTGTGCTTTTCGATGTTTTATTTTCTATGTTCTATTGGACAATATAATGGTCCATATTTTCGCCGCCCCGCCATGATTTCTCTGGTTTCTAAGTCTTTCTCCATCGTAAATTGAAATGATTAAACCTTCTCTCTGTAAACGAGCCGGGGACATGTAACGACTCCATCAACTTGAATCTATTGATAGTAATCTGCGTCATCTCCGTTTCCCTCCTTTGTGCTGCAACGGTAGAGGTACATAATCATCTGCTAAATTACGCCTATATATCTCAGCTGCAATTGTGGTTTGGCTTCAAGTGCTACAAAGTGAATTCTCGTCGCAGGACTGGGCTGGATGTTGCGATTAAAATGACTTTCTCGCTCATTATTCTCGGTGGAAGACAAAATCCGTCGGTTTGTGACAGAGGAGGACATTTCCTCCCATCTCGTTAATAGCGAAGAACAATATTGATGTCGAAGGTACACAAAAAAGCTGGAGAAACTCAGCGCGTGCAGCAGCATCTATGGAGCGAAGGAAATATGCAACGTTTCGGGCCGAAACCCTTCTTCAGACTGATCGCGGGGGGGGGGGGGGGGTGGGGGGACAAGAAAGGGAAAAGGAGGAGGAGCCCGAAGGCTGGTGGATGGGAGGAGACAGCAGGAGGACTGAGGAAGGGGAGGAGACACCAAGGACTAAGAAAATTGGGAGAATTTGATGTTCATGCCCCCAGGATGCAGAATGCCCAAGCGGAATATGAGGTGCTGTTCCTCCAATTTCCGGTGTTGCTCGCTGTGGCCATGGATGTGACCCAGGGCAGAGTGGTCTGAGACGGAGTGGGAGGGGGAGTTGAAGTGCTGAGCCACCGGGAGGTCAGCTTGGTTATTGCGGATCGAGCGAAGGTGTTCGGCGAAACGATCGCCCAACCTCCGCTTGGTCTCACCGATATAGATCTGTTGACATCTAGAGCAGCGGATGCAATAGATGAGGTTGGAGGAGATGCAGGTAAACCTCTGTCGCACCTGGAACGACTGCTTGGTCCTTGAACGGAGTCGAGGGGGGAGGTAATGGGACACGTGTTGCATCTCTTGCGGTTGCAAGGGAAAGTGCCAGGGGAGGGGGTGGTACGAGAGGGAAGGGAAGAATGGACAAGGGAGCTATGGAGGGAGCGGTCTTTGCGGAAGGCAGATATGGGGGGAGATGGGAAGATGTGGCGAGTGGTGGGGTCACGTTGGAGGTGGCGAAACTGACGGAGGAATATTGATATCGACGTGGTCTTGTAGTCTGGTTATTATCTTGATGTGCAGCCACCTGGATTAGGGGCAGACTCCTTGTTTCAGCTGCTTTGTATGCAGACAATCAGACATCTCCGTTGCTGGTTTGAGAAGTCTTTGAATTGTAGGTGAAGACAGCGAGATAAAAGTACCAACGTTGCCTTATAAAGTTATCGGAGGCGACAGACCATCCAATCTTTGCATTGTAACAAGTATGAAGACAGCAGCCGTCCGGTTGATTTCGGGAGTGGTTGGCCAATCGCCAAACAAGCCTTTAATATTAAACTTTGAAGAAGTTAAAGTTACTCCAGCATTTTGTGTCTATTTTCGATTTAAGCCAGCATGTGCAGATTCTTCATGGCCATTAAAATTAATTCGCCATTCAGGAAACAGGACGTCTATTTAAATTAATTTAACTAACTTTAAATCATCTGACTTTGATCAATTGAACACAACTTGAAAACATATGAGTTAATTTGAAACTGATCATTTATGCCCCGAAAGGCAATGCTTCAATTCAACAGACACGTACATTGTAGCCGGAGGAAACGTTTCACATTAAACTTGCTCGTAAGACAATATTTTACCCGGTTTTAAATACCTTACCAGGTACTCCAATTGTTCCGAGAATCGGGTAATAAATGCTTTCAATCTGTAAAATTACTGGTCTCTCCATATTTTCAGAGACGAGATTCTGTTTCGCTCGTTAATTTACCTGGATCTCAAAATAATGCCTTATTTATACCCTGATGAAGCTTCTGGTGACACCTGAATATCATGTGATTGCATCCATTAGCTGGAACATTGAAACAAACAGGTTAACTTGAACTCTATTGGCTGCAGCTCATCATGGGTATGATTCATTCCAAACAAACTATTTACACCTCAAGGAGGTCGTTTATTTTTAGACCGACGTAAGTGTGAAGTACAGCAAGAATTTGTGATAGGCTGGCGACGCCGTTGCATGTAGCATTTTTATAATTGGCGCGGGCTTGCCTTTTAAGGGTATTTTTTAAGTATTTGAAATTCACCCCATATTTGTGCAAATGACCTAGATAAAAAGTTTAAAGCAAACCTTGCAGCCTATATTATACTATTATAACTATTACACATTATTCAAGATATTTTGTGAGGACTCCACTCTGATTCCAATCGGTGAAGTTGTTGTATATATGTATTTGACTTTGACATAATACTACACTACTGTAGATAGGAAGTGTTGTTCACGCCTATGGACCTTGCTGTAGAATGACACCTCGTGTACATCTGAATTGGTGCTATATTCCTTATTTCGTGAAAATCCTCAAAATGTATTCCTTTAGTCATCGTGGGTTGAGCATTGATTGTCAGAATCAACAATATGTGCGCTCTTGCAAATCGCACCATTGGCCACTGAAATTGCAGGCGGCCACCATGGTCCATTACAACAGGTTAGCTTCTGATTTGCAGACAGATGGGATGGAAATTGATTATGCTTGAATATTCACTATGAAACAAATGATTCGTAAATGATATTACTTTTCGCATAGACACTGTGTTGCAGTAATTCCGAGAGCCAGGATCATCCCTGGGGAATATAAATATGCGATATTTCGGGTCAGGACCCCAACTGAGACTGGTTGCAGAACGTGGGCGATGAGCAGGGAGAGACGTGGGCGGCGGGCGGGGGCGGAGAGCTGGGAGAGACGTTGCGGGGGGCGAGGAGCTGGGAGAGACGTAGGGCTCGCCAAAGCCGGGCAAGTGACCAGTGGATGCAGGTTTCTCGGTGGTTTTGATTGGCGGATGATTGAACAAAGGCCAGAGATGAAAATACAAAAGGCGTGAGACAAAGAGATAAGGAAAGATGATCATTTGCACATCTTGCCTCGAGTAATTGAGGTATGTGTTGCATTACGAACTCATTTCGTAACTTGAACGCCCAGGAACGAAGGAGTTTACAGAGAATGGCAGACACTGTCCGCAGCATCACAAATGTAAATTTCCCTACCATCGAGGAGATTTCTGGGAGGTACTGCCTCAGAAAAGACACCCGCAAACTTGAAAGACCACGTCATCCCGGCCGCGCTCTCATTCGATCCTACGATTGGAGCATGAAATCGTGACCGCGTGGTTCTGGAATAGCTTCTTCCCAACAACTACCTGCCACATTTCACAACACTAACCACAGCAGCTTGAAAGTCTTCTGGACTTTCTATGTTTGCACTAAGCACTGAGAGCTGTTTTTTGTCGTTGCATTAGGGTTTCAGGTAATATGTGACTGTATTTTTAAATATTTGTTTCTATTGTTTTGTGTATTTCGTTTCTGGCCATGTTAGGCTGCTGCAAGTAACAATCTCCTTATTCCGTTGTCGTTTGATATGACCATTGAGCACGTTTCACACTTTGACACACTATGAGAAAGGTATGAATGAAAGGAGTGATTGAAAGGTTTAATTAGCGAGTGCCAATTGCACCCGGCGAGATTCTCTCCGACATTTTCGGCACGGGGCGACGGAGAAGAGCTCGGCGGATCCAGCACGTGGTTCGGAGACACCCGAAGATTCAGCGGCGCGATGTTCGGTTCGCGACACGTCATCTGGTGACCGAACTCGTGTGTGTTCCGCTTCCGGTAATCTGTAGAAATCGCGCTAGGCTGGCAGAGGACGGCGATCCCGCTGTCCGACGCGGAGCGTCGCGATGAGTCGATGGGGACCGGAACGTCCAGCCGCGGAGCCGACATACAGATTCGGCCTCGGAAGTCGTCTAAAGGGATGGATCCGCCCGTTCTAGACGGACTGGAGTTACAGAGCCCTGTCTGCAGGCGGAAGATTCGACCCGCCGATTGCAACATTGCGCTTTCAGCACGAGGCGTCGGAGAGAATCTCGCCAGGTGCAGCATAGTCTTTGGAGACACCCGAATGGTCGGCGGCGCCCGGTCAGGTCGCGACTCATCAACTGGTGGCCGGCCACGTGAGTGTACCGCTGCCAGGAATCTGCAGAAATAGCGGTAGTCTGGGAGCGCACGGCGCACGGCGATCCCGCAACCGGACATGCCCGACCCGTCGCCTTATGGTCCGGAACGGCCAACCGATGCCGCAGCGGAGAGAAACACAGTCCCGCAAATTCGGCCTCGGAATACAGCTATGGTGATGCATCCGCCTGGTCTGTGTGGACCGGAGTTATAGAGTCCCGGCCGCAGCCGGCAAATTCAACCCGCCGATTGCGACATTGCGTTTTCAGCACAGAGCTTCAGAGGGGATCTTCGTGCAGCGCCATTGGTGGAGTGCCTCCGAGATGGATTCATAGAACAACTTTTAGTTGAGCGTACCAGGGGAAAGACAACTCTGAATGTATTGTTTTGTAATGAACCGGATTCTATAAGGGTACAGCGTGTAAAGAAGCCATAAGGAGGTAGCGACCACAACATGATAAGTAGGTGATATCGGATGTCAGTATTGGATCTGGGCAAAGGGGACTCCAGAGGCATCAGGCAGGAGCTCGCCAATGTTGACTGGAAAGGGACCATAGCAGGGATGACGGTGGAACATCAATGGCAGGAATTTCTGGGAATAATCCGGAACTTGCAGGATCTTTTAATTCCAACGAAGAAGAAAGATTCTAGGTGGGGAAAGAGGCGACCGTGGCTGACAAAGGAAGTCAAGGGCATTAGAAAACTAAAAGAGAAGACGTGTAACATAGCAATGATTAGCGGGAAGCCCGAGGATTGGGTAGCTTTTAAAGAAGTACTAGACCAAGTGCAGACCCGTTGGGGCTGCTCCCCCATCGCACCCGTTCCCTACCCGTAGCCCCCACGGGAGACGTGGTCCTCCAACTCAAACCGTTCCCGAAAATAAGATTCCAGCACTCCGCTGTGCGGCTGTTTTTAAATGGCGTCTTTGAGGCGAGAGGCGGGCGCCAGCAGCCGTTATGGTCGGTGGCCAGCAAGAGGCGACAAAATGAGTCAGTGAGGGGGAGAGAAGGATTTTATTTTAAAAATGTGTACATAAACACGACTAAATTTATTCAGGAGTGGATACTTGGAATGAAAAGTGAAATCTCTACCGAAATGGAGAAAATCTCGGCGTTTCTGCGTCTGGTGTTGGCGTAGCAACGAATCAAAGGCTGGCACACACAAGACAGGCCGAATCACACACACACACACACACACACACACACACACACACACACACACACACACCACACACACACACACACACACACACACACACACACCCACACACACACACACACACACACACACACACACACACACACACACACACACACACACACACACACACACATACACACACACACCACACACACCACACACACACACACACACACACACACACACACAGTTTTAAATATAGATAGATAGAAGGTAACTGAAAAGGCAACACAGGGAGAAAAGAATGAAATGTGAATGTAAGCTAGCCAATAATATAAAATAGGATAGCTAGCGTTCTTCAGTTAAATAAAGTGTAAGAAAGAGGCAAGAGTGGACGTTGAACCGCTGGAAATTGATGCAGGAGAAGTGATAATCGGGAATAAAGAAATGGCTGTTATAGTTGAATAATATTTTCAGTCTTCACAATGGAAAACACCTGAAACGTGCCTAAAATTCAAGAGAGTCAGGAGGTGGAAGTTAGTGGACTTGCTATTACTAGTGGGGGTGGGGGCTAAGGAGGCTGATAGGGCTGAAGGTGGATAGGTAACCTGGACCAGATGGATTGCACCCTAAGGTTCTGTAAGAGGTGGCTTTAGAAATAGTGGAGGCGTTAACAGTGATATTTCAAGAATTACGTCAGGAGTGGTCCAGATGGGAAATTGGTCAATATAACGCCGCTGCACAAGAAGGGAGCAAAGCAGAATTGTGGGAAATATCGGCCGGTTAGTCTGACTTCAGTGTTAGTAAGGTTTTAGAGACCAGTATAAATGATGAAGTTACAGAGTAGCTATAACTTCATGATCAAATAACCCGATGTCAGATTTGTGAAAAGGTCTTGCCTGACAAATTTGCTGGAATTCTTTTAAGAAGAAAACAGCAGGATAGACAAAAGAGAGTCAATAGATGTTTTTTACCTATATTTTCAGAAAGCCTTTCATACGTTGCCTCGCGTGAGGCTGCTGTGGAAGATGGGAGCCCATGTTAACAAAGGGATGATACTAGCTTGGATAGCAGGTTGGCTGGATGGCAGAAGGCAAAGATTGGCAATAAAGGGGACATTATCTGGTTGGCTGCTAGTGACC